>NC_133649.1:84629229-84742753 GCF_009905375.1 Apium graveolens
CCCGACGGATGATCATGAACCCGACGGATAAAGAATTCAAACATCTGTTGACAGTGACAACACAGTCACATGCGTCGAGTGTATGCAAATGGAATGTGAAAGCCTATTCAACTGGGTTTTAGAGAACAAAGAAGCATTGCCATTTCCATGCTATTATGAAGATATTCAAATATGTTGGAATAGAGTAATGAAGTAGCACAGTATTAGACTTGATAGTTTTTGTTTTATTATCTTGTCTTATTACTTTGTAATCTTGGTGTTATATAAACCAAGAAGTAGCAAATAAAACAACAAGCAACTGAGCAAGATTATTATTTTCAGAGAAACATTTGTAAGCTGTATTCTTAGCATTTCTCTATAAACTAAGTTGTTCAAATTTGTAAGCAGCTGTGAGCTAATTGCTACACAGAGTTCTCTTGATATAATATATATCTCTGGTGGATACATTCAAATCTACCATAAATTTTTTAAAGACTTATGTTTTTAATTACTTGTTTATTGATTCATTCCAAGTTATTATTCCGCAGTTTGCAAATCAATTCACGCAGTTATATATTACTAAGATAGAACATTTTATATCTTTGTAAAAAAGTTTCAAAAATTCATTCAACCCCCCTTCTGTAATTCTTGTTGCATTGTTAGGGACTAACATTCTTTTACTCACTATCTTTTGACTTGGTTATTTTTGTTTCAGTTGTCGGGCCAAGCCTTCATCGATTGTTTGACTGGTTTGTCAAAATGCCTACTGAGGAGTTTCTTGCTCGACTTGTCTGGAGTAAGGCGTTTGGGGCTTCTATTGTTATTGTGGGTCCTGAGGAAAAGGGGCCTGAAATTGATTCCCAGATTGTCCCCATTGCGGAAGATGATGACTTGTCCGACCCCATGCCTATAGTTGTTCTTTTGAAAGATAATGATAAGAAGCATCATCATGAAGGGCATTCATCCCGTGGTCACCATTCTAAGAAGTTAAAGGATTCAGTGATCTGTAAGGCATCCGTTGTGGCATCCGTTGGTCAATATGGTCCGAGTTCTATGGCTCGTGATGTCTCTTCAGCCGGTGGTTCTGTGGATTCTCTTAAAACCGGGTTGCACAGGTGTAAGGCGTATGCTGAAAAGGTACTTTTAATATTCTTGCTTATTTTATTTGTAGTGTATCTTTTTGTTTATTTCTTCTTCCCTTTTTCTTTTACATGTATCTCCCACTTTCGTCTGTTAGGTAGCTATAGACCTTGGTAAATTGTTATCTTTGGGGGAGGTCACTGATGCTGCTGAAGTGACCAAGCTTGATTAATGATAACAATGCTTCTACAGATAGGGTGTTTTCTCTTTTGACTGAGAAGTCCGATTTTATTAGAGAATGTGGATCGTTGAACGTAAAGGTAGATGATCTGAAAAATGAGTCTCGTAGACTTGAGGCTGCTCTTAGCACTTCTAAGGATGGGCTCATTGAGAAGGAAAACCAGTGGACTGCTGATAAATCTGAGCTGATCACCAAGTTGGATGGTATGGTGGCCCAACTAGCGCGTTGTGAGGGCGAGGCCCTTGGTTCTTTTGAAGAGGGTTATGATGAGTGTGTGAAGCGTCCCGCCGAGGCAGAGCTTGAAGTTAGTAGTCACAGCTTTGAGTGTTACCTTGCAGATCTTAAGGGGAAAGGTGAAGATGGCAGAGCTGGGTCATCTACTCTCCCCAGTGGAGCTTAATTTTTATATTTTACCTGGGGTATGCCCCGAAAGGTTTATGTAATTTTACTTAAGTTATTTTCCTTTGTTTTATTCTGGTGTTGAATTCTTTGAACCATGTGGGGCTTTTTTGCCGTTAAAATCGTAATAGACCATTTGCTATCTTTTATCTTCTTTTTGAGAGAAATTGACTTTGTCTTTTGGATATATTTTGTACGTAGTTATGGAGAATTTACTATTCGTCTTTTTTCTTTTGGAGTTTTCTTTACCTTGTTGGCGTATTGTGGCTTTTGTAATGTGTAACCGCAAGTACCTTATGTAAATTGCATATTTCTTGTCGAATGGAGATTAAAATTGAATTTAAACTTGAATGGAGATTAAACTCGAATGCGTGTGAATGCTAAGGCAAAAATATAAGCACATTTTTGATTGAAAGTCAGAGTTTTATAAAAACTTTGGGAAAATATCATTGAGTACTTGTCGTCTTACATAATAGCTTTTGGCTTTGAGTAGTTGCGAATGCGACTTGATTATGTCATGGAGACCTACCTTAAATAACTTAATAACTTAAACTTGGGTGTTTTCATCGAATTCTTCTTTTCTTAAGGATAGGACTTCTTGAGATGTATGGCATTCCATGCATTTTCTATTGGAGTTCCATCGAGCTGTGCGAGGCGATATGAACCCGAGTTGGTGATTTTTGTTACCCTATATGGGCCTTTCCATGGTGGAGACATCATGTTCATTTTTGAGGGCATTGAAGTTACAACTTCTCTTAACACTAGGTTTTTGACTTTAAAGCCCCTGGGATTGACTTTTGCATTGTATAGCTCTGCGACCTTTTCTTGGTACTTGGAGAATTTGAACTGTGCGGATTCTCTGATCTCTTCTAAAAGATCTTTGTTCATCTAAAAGAATTTGATGCTTAGAGACTTAGTTCCAATTTCCATTGGTAGTACTTCCTCAGTCCCATACGCCATTCTGAAGGGTATTTTACCTGTTGCAGCTTTTGGAGTGGTTCGTAGGCTCCATAGTACATTTGGAAGCTCATTGACCCAGTTTCTATTGGCATCCATCAATCTCTTCTTGAGGCCTTACATAATTGCTTGATTAGTGATTTCAACCTGGCCATTGGACTGCGGGTATGCTATTAAAGCTTTGAGGTGTTGGACTTCGAGCCCTTCAAGAGCATTCTTCCAACTTTCACCTGTAAACTAAGTGCCATTATCTGTAATGGTGATTCTGGGTACTCCAAACCTGAATACTATGTTTTCCATAAAAAATTAAATTGCATCTACTTATCTGATTCGAGCAAGGGGCTTTGCCTCTATCCATTTGGTGAAGTAATTCACTGCCACAATGATGTATTGACACTGTTTGGAGCTCTTTGGAAGTGGTCCCATTAGGTCTATGCCCCACATGTAGAATGGGCAAGGCGTGGTGGTTGGATTGAAGGGCACGGAAGGCTTGTGGTTCTTCGAGCTATAGAGCTGACAGGGCCTGCACTGCCTCGTGTACCTCTCACAATCTTGACGCATAGTGGGCCAAAAAACACCATGTCTTATAATTTTTAAGGCCATGTTCTTACCCGCGAGGTGATCTCCACATATGCCTGAATGGACTTCCAGCATGACTATTTGCGATTCGCTCCTGCTAACGCATCTGAGCAATGGTTCAACTAAGGCTCGTCTGAAGAGCTTGTTGTCAATGACACAATAGTGTTTGGCCTTTATTTTATCTTCCTCAATTCTTGCCTGTCACTCTCCGTGATATTTCCTTGGATAAATTTGATTATTGTAGTTCTCTAATCTTCTTCATTTGATATGCATTTGACTTCATGGATTTCAATTGATGGGTGTGATAACTCCGTGAAGTAGGCGGGGTCTGTGATCTGTTGGATGTCTGATGTAGCCACCTTAGAGAGGGCGTCTGCCCATTGATTTATTGATCTTCCAATGTTGTTGATGGTCCACGAGGTGAACATTTGTAGGAGTTTTAGGGTAATCTGCATGTTTGTGGCCATTCTATCATTAATTTCTTTGAATTCCCCTAGGACTTGCTTGACTACCAATTGAGAGTCACTAAATATGTCGATTACAGATGCTTCTAGCTTGTGAGCTAACTTGAGACCAACTATTAGACCCTCATACTCAGCCTCGTTATTGGTGGCAGGGAATTTGAATTTTACAACCTGTTTAACTACGAAGCCTTCAGGGCTAGTGAGAACAATTCCTGCACCTCCTGCTTGTGAGGTTGATGACCCGTCTGTGAAGAGTACCCAAGCTTTTCTTTCAGATGTAGTGATCACTTCTCCTGGTTCGAGATTTGAAAAGTTACATTCCGTAATGAAGTCGGATAAGGCCTAAGATCTAATGGCCGTTCTTGGTTGAAATTTAAGGTGGAACTGACTTAGTTACACCATACATGATGCTAATCTGCCTGTCATATCTGGCTTATGCAAAATTCTTCGTAAGGATTGGTTTATCATGACTATTATCAACCATCCTTGGAAGTATTGTCTTAATTTTCTGCTTGCGATTACACGTGCATATGCGAGTTTCTCGATGTTTGAATAACGAGTTTCTGCATCTTTCAGTGTGTGGCTTACGTAGTATACGGGCTTGTGATCTAATTTTTCCTCCTCAATGAGTACTGCTGCTACTGTTGAGTCAGCTGCAAATAGGTATAACTTCAAAGGCTCGCATGGTTCAGGCTTTGCCATTATTGGTGGTGAAGTGAGGAATTTTTTTATTTATTGTAAGCTTTCTTCACATTCTTTCATCCACCTGAAGGGATTGCTTTTTGATGCCTGCTTAATAGCTCCGTACATCGGGAGGCACTTCTTTGATGATTGAGGTATGAAACATCTTAGGGCTGCAATGGAGCCTGCGAGGACTTTGAGCTCTTTGAGGCATTTTGGGGCTGTCATATTTTGAATAGCTGATATCTGGTTGGGATCAGCTTCAATCCCTTTTTGAGTTAAAAGGAATCCTAGGAATCGACCTCCACTTAGAGAAAAAGAGCATTTTGCCGGGTTCAACCTCATGTTGTGATTTCTTACCCTTTCAAATGTCTCTCTTAAATTGTTCACATGTGCTAAAATTGTGGGCGACATGGTCACTATGTCGTCCACATAGAACTGGATATTTTTTCCAATCTGAGGTTTAAAAACTACGTCTATTATCCTTTGAAAGGTGGCACATGCATTTAAGAGTCCGAATGGTACGACTTTGTAAGCAAAGACACCTTTATGAGTGATGAACGCAGTGTCAGTCGTGGTTTTTCTCTGCCAATTTTATTTGATTATACCCGAAGAAAGCATCAATAAATGACAACATTTCATTGCTTGCCGTTGCATCGATGAGTTGATCAATATTGGGAAGCAGGATAAAAGCCTTTTGGGCAAGCTTTGTTAAGATCAGAGTATTCAATCCACATACGCCACTTGCCATTGCTCTTTTTGACCAAGACTGTGTTCGCGATCCATCTGGAGAACTGTACGGGCTTGATGAATCCCGCTTCAAGCAGACCGTCTACTTCCTTTTCAATTGCTTCATGTTTTTTCTTTTGAGAAGATTCTCCTTTTTTGCTTTACAGCTTTAACTCCTGATTTGAGGTTTAGACGATGTAGAGCTATATATGTTGGTATACCTGGAATTTCTTTTGAAGCCCGAGGCAAAGATGTCTTTGAACTGTTTGAAGAGAAGTATCAAAGTTGCCGGAAGTTCTTAGGAATTTTTTTTGCCTATTTTTACTGTTCTGTCTGGCTCTGTATCATCTAGTGACACCTCTTCAACTAGTTCAACGGCCTTATAAGTGGAAGGCTTTGGAGACTCGATGATGTCCCTGGGGTCTACCTTAACGACCTGATTAATTGAGGTTTCTGTTTGGAGAATTTTCTTTAGAATTGTTGAGCTTATATAACATTACCTTGACGTTTTCTAATCTCCGCTCATCTTCCGGACCCCAAAGTCTGTGATGAACTTCATCTTTAGATGAGGAACATAAATTATGGTTTTTCAATGGCCCTAAAGTAGTTCTGCCAATGATTGCATTATAACTGGAGATTGCATTTATGACATGGAATTTAACCATCTGCCATGTTTGGCATGGAAAAGATCCGAAGAGTACAGGCAGATCAATCACCCCAACTACCTTTACCTCATTTCCTGTAAACCCATACAGGGATGCATTCCGGGAATCTTTAACTTCCTATCACTAATATCCATTCTTTTGAAGGCACTGTAATAGAGGATATCCACAGAGCTTCCATTGTCGACAAGGATCTTTTGCACTGTATTTGTTCCCATTTTGGTGGTAATCACCAGCGCATCTTGGTGATCTTCTATTACTCTATCACCATAATCTTCATCTGAAAAAGAGATGATGGGAGAAGGATTTCGCTTTGGTTTCTTAGACTCAATTCTGTACACCTCTTGTGTATATCATTTTCTTGACCTGTTAGAATTTCCTCCTGCTGAATGACCTCCAAATATGAAGTCAATTACCCTATCTTGGTTATATTGATGTTGATGAGACAAGTCCTCCTTAACTGCGAAGTGAGCGAGCTCTCGGCCATGGACCTTATCTTCTATCAATTTTTTTAGTTGGTAGCACATTTCTATTGTATGCCCTGTATCCTCATGACAGTCACAAAATTTATTGCTCGGAGGTCTGTTTGGGTTCATGGGTCGTGGGGGTCGGTACCCTAAAGATGCCTTGAGGATGGCTATGATTTGAGTCTTATCGATGCTGAGCTTTGTGAAGTCTCGCTCTTCACGAGGTCTAGGGAGCCATGGTCTTTGCTTTACTGGAAATGTCCGTGTTGTTAAAAGTTCATCTGAACCTTTCACGGGCTTTTTCATCTTGTTTACTCATGGCGTGTGATCTTCTAGATGGCTCTTTTTCACCTCTACGACCTCCTTTGCGATAATCCCATTGTGATGAGCGTTCGGATGACCTGTTGCTTCTTTTCCATGGAGACCTTGTTACTTTTGTGCTTCCTACTGCTTGTATACTCCTATCAACTCCCGCTGCAAGATATGTTAAAGCCAAATTCATTATCAAATTCGGAATTTGGATAGTCTCAGCCCGAAATCGATTGATATATTCTCTAAGACTTTCATTTGACCTTTGGTGAATGTTTACAAGTGATACTGTCATTTTTCGCCCTTTCATATTTGTGGAGAACCTGGATTTGAATTTATTTTTCAAAGTGGTCCACGATTCCATTGAACTTGGTGGTAGATTATTGTATAACAGTAAGAGCCGGTCCTTTCAAGTATGTTGAGAAATACTGACATTTGGCCGTATCTGAGTGTCCATGAAAGGCCATTCGCTCATCAAAGAGGTGGATGAAGTTCACGGGGTCCATGGATCCCTCGAACTACTATTGGTGGGACTTTGAGATCTCTATTTATTTTGGACCTTTCAATTCTTGAGATAAAGGACTTTTTGAAGAAGTTTCCATTTCGTTTGAGTGTGTCCTTATAAAATCTCTAACCAAAAACACATCATCTTCAGTAAGATGTGTTATACCTCTACCTTCTAGGTTATCTCCCTCATCTGCAATTTCGTCATCTTCGTGCCTTCGCCTACGCCTCCGTGACGTCAACGACCCCGTGGAATCTTCTGTCCTTGTATATTCACTTCCCATAGAAGCTCTCCATGATGGTTCATAGTGTAATAACCCCAAAATTTTGAACTTTTTGTAACCCTTATGAATAGTGTTTTAGCTGAATGAGAAAACTTTTCATGCCACACTATGTAGGGGTTCTGTTATGGAAATTCTGAGATTTTATTAGTACTCTATATGGTATATAAGTGTATGTAAAGATCGTCAGAATCCAATTCCGAACACTTTGGTTTTTCCCGGAAATCCACTAGATACGGAAAGAATTGAGTAAAAGGTAATAGGATAAAAAGGATTTAAATTAAAGGATTATAAGAGAGGATCATAAAAGGAATATAATATATTGAGAAAGGTTAAGGGAACCTAAGTAATAAGATCCCGGGTATGATCCCTCAAACTGATAAACGAAAATGAAAGTTAAGCGAACCGTATAATAGATCAGTGGTCATTAGGCAAACAATTAGGAAGTTAATCAAAGGGATAGAGAGGATGGTATCATCCAACCAATAGAAAGAGGACAAAGGAGGGGTGATGACATCCCAAAGTGATGCAAGCATGACATAAGAGGGAAGAAAATGTGGTGGAATATTAACCACACAAAATCAAGGGTAAATGGGTAATTGACCTAAAACAAAACAAAACTAATTCAACCAACCAAGCAAATATTCATTTTCATCAAAACAAAAACACAAAATTCTCCTTCATCCTCCCTTTGCTCTCGGCTTTTGCCATTTTCAAAGAAAACAATTTTCAAAATTCAAGTTCAAGGCTTCCTAAATTGGTAAGATAATTCCCTAGTATTCCTTATGCATAGTTATGGCTATTCTATGAGTTTAAACCTCCAAATCATTCACAATCTTCTTCAAGAAATCAATGAAGAAGACAATGAATAGTGACTTCAAGAATTTTAACTTGATTTTCTTGTTTTTCCATTAAGATCCAAGCATCCCTAAGTCATCTCAAGACTTCTTAAGGCTTCCTAGCTACTCACACCACTTCAAGGAAGGTATATCATCTCCAAACCCTAGATTTACTTGTTAAATAGGATGATTCTAGTTGTTATGGTGATATAGAAGCTTAATGCTTGTTGGTTTAGAATTTGGGTTGGAGTGGTAGTGAAATGGATGGTGAATCTTGTTGTTTTGGTTAAAAGAACTTAAGTATAGATTAAATTCAAGCTTAAGCATAAGTATAAATGTTAATATTGAATTGATTGGGGCTGTTAGGATGTGGTATGGATGGATTTTGGATTGGGATGTGATTGTGGCTTGATTATGGGTTGAATTGGAAGGGTATAAAATTGGGAAATCGCGTAAACATAGCCGTCGTAATGTCCGATTTACTTTAGACTGCTTTTGTTCATAACATTAGGACCCGAGAACCCCCTGCTAGATTTTTACCATTGCCATGTTTAGATAGTTCATGTTACGAGCTTCGTTTTGATATGTAGTTCGTTTGATTCTGATGTACGATTTAGGAGAAACGACCGTTTTAAGTAACGGCGTTTCGCGAACGAAACTTTTCCCCTCGCCTTACTTTGAAATATAGGTTAAAGACCAAAAAGGTTAATTAGTGTATGAAACAATTATGGTAAGAGTGTTAGGCAGTTGGTAAGATACTCGCGAAGGAATCGCCTTAAAACCCTTAATGGTTAATTTATTAAAAATGGTGGAGCCGAGGATACTCGAGCGACTTAAGTAAATCGTTAAGCGCTAAAGCGAACGTTAGGACTCTAAATGGTTAAAGTCTAGTTTCTTAAGCGACCGGGGTTTAATTCCGACTTATGTTGTTGTTCATAGGTTATCGGACCCACTCTAAGATTAAGCCTATCCGGGAGCACTCAGGCAAGTTTTCCACCCGTTATAACTGTTGTTGTGATGTATATGTGTATATGCATGATCGTGCGATAAATGCATATTTGTTATTAGCAAATTCTTGTGATATATTGTAGCATGTGATATGGTACATATGCATGCCTGTTTCATATTCTTGCCATATATATCTGTTGGTTCAGTTGATAATACCTATGCTAGAGAATAGCGGTAATTTGCATATACCCTTAGTATAGGGACCCAAAGGTGAAAACATTTTCTAAAACCGGGAGTCGAGGATCCCGAGTAGATTTTATATATATATATATATTTATATATATATATGGTTATAGTTTTCAAAACTATTAATCGAATAAGGTTTATTCGATAACTTTATTTTATTAATGAATATTATCTTGAATATTCATTCGAGGACTTATGACTCCTTTAAATTATTATTGAATATTACTTGGATATTCATTTGAGGATGTATGACTCCTTTATTTTATTTAATGAATATTATTTATAATATTCATTCAAGGTATTATGACTCCGCTTATTACTTATTAATATTCTTTATTTTATTAAAGAATAATGTTTGATAATCAAACTTACTTTTGATATTCAAATAAAGATATTACTTTCGTATAAGTATATCTTTGATTATTTACTATTCATTTCAAGTATAAGTTTTCCAACTTCTACCTCAATTACTCTTTATGGGAATATTATTTAAATAATAATATTCAGATATTTCTTTATATTGAGACTGATTTACTTTATTAAATCGGCATTATTTCAAACACTCTTTAAAGTATTTTCAAGTCTTTAAAATGATTTTCAAAAGTTAGAGCGGATCACAAAACTCATTTTTATATTTAAGATCTTCCTTTTAAAAAGGGGATTTAAATACTCGCTCAAAACCGGAGGGATCCGGCTCTGTGGTGTATTTTATATTCGCAACAAGGTTGTTGTCTTGATAAAAGAGTTTTTGATTACTTACCCAACACTCGGGAAGTAAAATTCTTGGAACAAGTTAATCCATTAACAGGCATCGCCTCGGAAATATCGGTGAGTTTTCCTTTCCAACTAGATACAACTTCTTGGTGGAGCCGTATCAACAAGTTTCTACTTGGGGAAAGTGGGGACGAGCTTTACGTTTCAGAGTCATGGATTTCATCTGAACTAGGAGTGGCGTAAGTGGTCGAGTAGCACCGGCCCAGCCTTATTATATTGGCCCAAATGGCCTGGAAGTTCCGCTAAGGCGGTCCATTCCTTAGGAGTTCAGTGTTCGGTTGACAAGTAAATCCGACAGGTTCTCCTCTACATGTAGAAAATGGTGGGGTTGTACTACTACGACTGATCATCGTAAGTGGTCTTCCTGGTGCGGCAAACTCCCGTAATGAGTTCATCATCCAATTGGATATTTCTGCAACACTACCCAGAGCACTTCGATAGAAAGGCTACGGTTGGGCGATTGTTGAGTGTTGGGAGGGTCAAGTTTTCAAAATGATGTTTGCATCAAATGAAGTATCTCATAACTTCATTTTATTTTGATGATATTTTAAATATTGAATCTATTCAAGTATTATCTTGTAGTCTCATCTATGTGATGAACTGTTGAACTAATTATAACTTGAATGGTGGTAGTTCAAGTAGTATTTGGAAAAAGATATAAGTATATTGGAGTATCTTGTAACTTCATCTTTTAAAAACTTATATCTAGTAAATGATTATCTTATGCATGTCAAAGATTTTCAGAAAAACGTTGAGTCAAGGTTAGATATATGAGATCACTTTGCAACGATAGTTTTATACATTTATAAACTAGAACTCTGTGTATATTATGTATGGAAGAGGACTTCCAAGATTTTGAAAAGTATATATGTATATATACTGAATATTTTGCGACTTCATCACATTAAGATATCAAACTTGGTTCATTTCTTTTGACCAAGACTTTCATGAGTACTATGAGAAGGCTCATATATTGTTAATCATTATACATATTATTTTGGTGGGCTTGCTACTCACCCTTGCTTTCTTCTTTCATCACATAACAACAGATAGAAAAGATGAACATGACCAAGCTCCCGATTCGCAAGCGATTAGGAAACGTTCCGCAGTTTCCTATAGGCGTTGATGTCGCTGTAGCTGAGGTAGGAACTACCAATAGGCTAGGCTTTCAACTTATGATGTACCAGACTTATGTATAATTATGAATTGTAATAATGGCAAAGAAATGTAAATTTATTCAGAAACCTTTTTAAGGTGTATTGACATATAATTGTGGAATAAAACGACTTGTGATTATTTTTGGATATTCATCTCTGAGACTATAACTTGTGGTGTGTGTGTTTATTGTGGGGTCACAGTACAGAGTAGTTGATTGTGTATTAAGATTGGGTGTTATTAAGGGAAATGGAACTCGTGACAACCCGGATCCCCAACCCCGGATTTGGGGGTGTTACAGAAATGGTATCAGAGTTAAGCGTTATAAACCTCAGAGATGATGTGACGTTAAGATAATAAGTTCACTAAGATAATAAGAACTCTTGCCAAGTTCATAGTCGGGCTACCTAACGTAGTACTGACAGTTAAAACCCTTACGGGAACCCTTATAAATATCGTGATAGTAACATAGTTCGTTCTCGTATAGGGCAGCGGGGCACCGAACCCTGAGGTTCAGGAGCATCAGCATGAGGATGTTTTATTACAAGTTGGATATCAAATTGTGAATCCGATAGAGTACCCTAATGAGGGACCGGATGAGGTTCATATTAAAAATGTTGTGGCTTATGAGGATCTCATGGAGGATCCTAATGAGAATGAAGAGAGGACCGCTGAGGAATTGATGATCGTAGTCAGGGCGACTACCAGAGCAAGAATGGCCGCGAGGGTGGCACTAGAGGATGAAGAGTTACCAAGGGCACAAAAGGTTAATGAGGGCAGAAGGAGTGGGGCCTTCCACGACACCAATTATACCAGTATCAGACACTCTTCCAGAGGTTCCTGTAGACATCCATGAGGTTCCACCAATTCCTGTTCCATCCCCGGTACAGAGCCCAGCACCTACTGAGGAAATGCCACCTTTATCTCCTACACCATTGTCACCTGATACCGTGCTTGGTTATCCATTTGGATCTCCTGGGTCTGCACCACCTGCACCCCATGGACTGCTAGATGCTACCAGTCAGGCTTCTCTTATCGCCAATTATCATATGACTTTGGGTGGCCTGTCCGAGGCCCGTAATGTTAGGAGTGATCTGTTGGATCGACTTACTGCACCAAGGATTGAGGGCGGGGTACTTCCGGCGAGATTAGCTCATAGCATGGAAAGGATTGAGGCTACCACCCGTGTTACAGCTAGAGGCCATATTGAGGGTCAGATTGATCCAGCTCTACTTACAACTATCTTAGACCTCATCACCTCTGTGATGGAGCAGGTTAGGGATGTCATGTGTGCTCGCATTTCTTGATCCATGGTAGTGTGCAGAGCCAGAGCAATCAGACAAGGGTTTCATGTAGCACCGCTTTTGGAGGATTAGCCTAAGTTATGAATGATTAATTTTAATGACTAGATGATTATCTATGGTAGTACTTTTGGGTTATAAGCGATCAGATCAAATGATGTAATTCTCTTTAATATGTTCAGTTGTTGTACCCTCGAACAAATGGTTAAGTATATATTCATTAAATTCAGTTCAGATGAGTTGTTGTGATAAGATCACATTGTTAATTGCTCTATTAACACTTAAGAGAGTGTCATGAAGTTTATCGAACTTAAGAATTCATAATTTACAATCGTGCAAGGACTAAATGAGGGAAAGACTTAAGCAAAGTAAGTAAGACAAATATCCAGAGATTCTCAAAAATTTTCCAAGTAATATGCCCCCACAAGGAATAAGATTAGGGTCAAACCTTGAATGTGATAATCAGGGAGGTCGCAATTAAGATATAAGGAACCCAGAATATAATAAAGTGAAAAATGAGGATTTCAAATTAAAAGATGACCCCAATTATGGGGAGTAGGAAGAAATATTTAGACTAAGAAAACAGAAGTCGAGCGAGGTAAGAGGACCCGAGACGGTACTCCTATACAGAAATTCATGGACCTGTCTAAACAGAACTTATACTTTATTTCCCAACCACCACCTTGAGGGAAACAATGTAGTGGGAAATTCTTTCAGGACCTTTAAATCGCTAAGCTCTCAGTGTTCCAAGGAACAAGTTGACCCAGTTGAGGCCAGAGTCTGGCTAAAGGAAATATAGGAATCATTTGAGATTCTAAATGATTGACGAACCACAAAAGACTGTTTTTGTCACTTACCCTCCTAAGAGGGAGACCACCCGCTGGTGAAAGACCAAGGAAGGCACGGAGCAAGAGATTATAATAAACTGATTTAAGTTCAGTCAATTATTTTCAGGAAAGTACTTCCCAAGGTTATGGGGATAGTGTAAAAGCTTTAGAGCCAGAACAAAGGCAGACGAGTATGATGAATTGTGAATCTAAGTTATAAAAGTCGTCAAGATTCGTTTTAAGGACACGAATCCAGAATGACGGGATGTTTGAAATCAATGCTTATGTTGTGTTGGTTCATGAAATAATGATAAGAGAAAGGAAAATAAAAAAGAAATTGAAGTGGAAAGGAATATAACGGCAATAGAGTTTGAAGAATGATAAGGGAGTTGGGTATGAGGAAACCCTAAAGACTCGTAGCAATAGAAATAGAAAAGTATGTAATCGTCAGGATGAGGGTGATTCACCATGAGTTAAAATTGATGGTTGAGGGCATAAGAGATACATATATTTTATCCCCTGTAAGTTGGGAAGATTCGAGGAAACCTTGAGATAATTCGAAGGATAAATAATGAGACGCGGATAGACTGAGGAGACAAGAAAGTAAGAAATTAAGAAAATTGGATTAAGAAAGTGACCTTCAAGAAGGTGAAGTGTAAGACCGGTGGCATGATACCCAGAAAGGGAGACGCCAGATATGAAAGATATCCCAACATTGAGGTGACTGTTGAGATAAACAACAAAAGTAAATAAGGAATTATTAAGAAGAGGTTCACGTTGAACACGACCAATATCTTCCAGAACATCCTTGTTATCATTATCAAATTAGGCAAGAAAAGCGGATAACCGTTGTTATCTTTTGGAGGCCATATTGATTGACCTCATTTTGAATGCAGATGTTATTGTGAAACTAGGCATATACTATCGAGGTGGGAATGATTGAATAAGACACCCTTATCAGGGATATATGACTTGATTTATCCATGGAAGGATGCATGTACCTTTTTAAAGATAGAATTAAGGATAGAACATCGGTAACTTAAAATGAATCCTAGGGGAATGCATAAAGGTTGGCATTTCACCCTTAATAGGGACAGTATGAGTTTCGACAGTATGATTTCGAAAGGGTTAAGGTAACAACAACCTTTAAGAATCAGTGGAGAAATTTTTCAGAAGTATATAGACAATGGTTCTAGTATTAGTAAATGGTATTTTGATATGCCCTGTATATAGGGAATACAGGAGGAACGATTGAAGGATAACCTTAGAGGTTTTACAAGGAGAAAGGAAATATTCGAAATTCTCAAGAATAAAAATGTTGATAAAGGAAATATGATATAATTATAATAATGCCAAGTGGGGCACGTGTTAAACCACGAGAAAGTAGGGATCGAACCAGTAAAGGTCGAAATTGTTCAGGGCAATTAGGACCTAAGATAAAAGATGTTCTAAGTATGATTGAGAGTCAGTCGTGACAGTGATTAACCTCTAAAGACTGAGGCAATAACTTATGGAAAAATGGTGATATTTTTTTTTACTCATCAGATATTAAAGAAAAGCATTTTCACATAAGCAGTGATTGAAATGAGGTAGAAAATTTGTTTGTAGGTGGTTAAAATGACATTGACTGTAAGGAAATTTTACTATCAGGAAAGGCCAAAGAGGTGGCCGCCACTTTAAGTGTAAGAGGACAATTACAGGCGCTCGTGCCAGAGGAATACAGTGATAATGGTTGAAGCCGTAAAGGTTGTATTATGGTTTGAAAGATTGACATTCCTTCTGATGACTGTGCAATACCCAACCGTAATAATAGTTGGTAAAGGTTTAATTCGTGTAATCGCCATGAGCGGGCTATCTATCTTAGAAGGTCCTATCCTGAGAATAATCCAGGACCATGTTTCAAAAAGGACTAAACGAACCTTTGAGTTATGTCTTCTAATTAAGGCATATGATTAAGAATGGTATTAACCTGCTATCGTTGCTTTGATTGAAACTCTTCTGCAATTTTATCTGCTTCATGTCATGTATGTATGTCAGGATCAGGAGTGTTCTTCATGAATCAGGAATGGTGATTATGTTACCTCCTTAGAAGGATTTGATACGACATATATGAACTCCGTATGGTTAGATATTAAGATTTCATGGAAAATGAATGACGACAGTAGGTCAGTGGTGGACCATAGTAATACAGCAATGATTCTGCAAGTAATGAGCTAATTACAACCGTGAGAGTTGTATTGGAGTGGATGTTGAGATTGAGTACCACTGTTAGGTCCCAATGTGTTTGTAGAAGGGGGGTTGAATACAAACAGTACCAAATAATCGAATAAATGCGTAATAAAAAATGTGAAACAAAATTCAAGTTAAATAAAAATATTATTAAACTTGAAAGGTGTTACAACAACTGTATCGATTACAAGGTATTAATCTCAAATCAATTATCACAAATCTAGAATAAATTCGACATAAACTTTTTCTAATTTTTGCAATAATTAGAATCAAATGTTTAACGCGATTTGAGATTAAGTTCTAGGGATTTTGATCCGCTAGATTGTTACACTAAGAACAAGAGAATGATTTCTAGTTGATTGGATTTAACATTACAAACTAGAAATTGATCTTGAAGTTGCAGAGAAGAATAAAATGTTTGCTGCGGCTGCTCTGTTCTTGTTTGTTGACTTGTGTATTTGATGATTATTTTTTCTGCTGCTTCTGTTTCTTTTTAATTCATTCAACAGAATTGAATTGAACTGGAATGACAATCCTGAGCTCAGCAAGACTTTCAGTATGACAATCAAATGAACTAGCAAGACTATCAGAATGAACTAGCAAGACAATCAGAATGAACTAGTAAGACAATCCTCCTCCCAGTGTAACTTTCGGTGAGACTATTGTTTGTACTAGCATGACTTTCGGTATGACTATTGATTGTCATACCGATTGTCATACTAGTACAATTAGTTTGACTTGCTGAATTTAAATGAATTTTAATCCAATTTAAATTCTGAAAATTCCTAAAATTAATTCAGAATTAATTAATCAATTAATTCAATTAATAAATAAATTATTCTTCACAGATATAATTTATTTTCTTAATTAAATTAGATGACTTAATTAATTAATAGAGAATTAATTATAGTCTTCAACAGCACCCATCCTTCTGCAAATCTTCTGAAAATCACTGAAAATTATGAATCAATTCCACCACTTCAATGTTGACACTCGATGTACTGTCTGGTTCATGAGTGACTAACTTCCGTGACGTTTCTTCATGTCTTGACTTTGACACTTTGATTTTCTTCAGATTAAATCCTTGTAATTAATGATACTCTAACGAGATCTCTGTCACTTGATTAAATCCACGATCTTGATTTATATCACTGAGGCATGATCAACTTCTTGAACTTCTTCCAGTGAATTAACTCCTCAAGTCTGTAGATGAACCTTGTTTCTGAATCCTTTGACAGATATTACTTTGCGAGATCTCTCTGACGGTCGATCCACTATTTACTTATTACATTCTTATTTGAGTTGAGTTGAATCCTCGAATATACAAATAGGCCTATGATATATGACTTACAATCTCCCCCTATTTGTTTGTTAGACACTAACACACAAATACCTAGAGGATAACTCAACTAACAAATAAGAAAAAGATATAAACAGAAATGCAAAGTAAATAGCAGAAAAGTTCTGGACTAGATTTAACATTTTCCAGATTCCAAGTAGATGTTCCTCTAGACTGAACATATCTTCAAGTAGTTCCATCTTCATTTGTACAACCACATTTCCTGTTGAGAAGCCCATATCTCTTGCTTCTCCCCCTATGAGAATCAACTGATTAAAGAAGATCACCTTCATTTACCACCTCTCCCGTACAATAGGATCCGCAGATAAAAACCAATGGTACTCCCTTAACAGCTTCTTCCCTTATCAGAAAATCACCTTGTGTTTACCACCTCTCCCGTACAATAGGATCCGTAGTTACAAACAACAATGGTGTGGTGTAGTGTACATGTTTGATCTTTTTCTTACTCCCTGCTATTTCTCCCCCTTAGTTGAGGAATCCTCCAAACTATTACTTAAGCTTTTATCTCCCCCTTAAAGAAGGAATGTATGCCGTCGTCTGAAGGAGTTCTCATATTTCACTTGGTTGGAAAAGAAATAACAAGTAGTTTTTCTTTCTTCCTCACTGTGAGTGTGTGATTGTGTTTTAGTGTACCTCACATGTGTTTCACTCTTCTCTCCACTCGTGTTTACACTCATTCTCACAAGTGTATCACTCTTCTCTCATAGCTCCATACTCCAGCTGTACCTGCAAGGAAAATCACCTTAGCCATCCTTAAGGAGGTCACAGGTGGTGCAATGGGAGTTCACAAATCCCCATCCTTGTTAAACTCGTCAGATAAATCTGAGTCATAATTTACAAGTTACTAGTTTCCTTTTTAGGGTTCCAGATTTGAATTCTGGGAAGGTAAACAATGATCCAACAAATTTAGCATAAGGATCAAAGTTCCCTTCTAATGTCTGTGAAGACATTTCCTTGTGACTTATCAGGTAATATCTGAATCATTGTCAACAAGTTTCCGATCTGCGCCTATGTTAGATCCACTATCCGCAGATGCATCCAGGGGATTTAAGCCTGGGGAGGTAGACACTGACCACTGACATATGGCTTTTGGATCAGTATCCTCTCCTAACACCTGTAAAGGCAATTGGTCCACTAACGAACCTTGAACAATCGAATCTGACCTTAAAATGGTCGAAACTCTTGTTTTCGTCAACTCATCCTTTGTGTGTGTAACCTTTCCTTGTGCATCAAGAATTGTTTATATTTGAAGTGGTGACACTACATCGGATACCTTGGCCGACAGACAAATTTCAATAGACACACCCTGTTGAGAGAATGAATCTAGTAACTATTTTTGTGCCTTTTCAGCCATTACATCTTTTTGAGAAGATGTATGGGGGTTAACAGTTGTCTCGGTTTAAATACTACTCATCTATTTAGGAGACAGAGCTACTGGGTTTACTACAGAACCTTCCTTATGTGGTGCACTAAGGCACTATCTCCCTCACGCTCATTCATATTTCATTTAGTGGTAAGAAAGTGTTGGTTGGTTCTGTTTTTGTGTTTGTCTTTACAGTCTGGGATAGATGTTGTGGGTTTTCAACCTCATGACTGTCAATGAAAGAAAGTCATTGGAGACTGAACCTGTAACACAGAACATATGGTAATAGAGAGAAAATGATTTACAATAGTGATTTCAAAAGATTTTACATGAAATAAGAAATCACTAATGTAGAAAGAAGTTTGATTTTATTTTTCAATATGAATGAGTTTTTGATAAAACATTGATCACTTAGGGTAAAGTCTAAGTAATTCTCATTCATATCAAAAGCTTACAAATATCTGCAACATAATGTTAACAACATATCATTGACCGATACTTGTCAAGTACTTTAGATACTAATTGTTATGTTGCATAATCAATATACCACTGCACATATAAAACAATATGATTGTGCCCAGTGATAAGATAGTTATAAATATGACGACTCTACTAGTTCATATAAAATTATAACTTCTGTTAGAGTGCCATACCATGTCCTTGACGATTGCTTAAGCAGTATACTAGTTCATACCAACCTGAAGTGAGATTGTGAAGAAGAGATTGCATAGTCCAATAGATCTGCAACTGCAAAGTCCATGAACTGTGGTGCACTGACTTCCTCTTTTGACTCCCAACTAGTAGTACACTTGTACACATCTTACTAGAGTTCAATTCCAAGTGTAATGTGCAGCAGGTGCTTGATATGTCATAATATTCTCAAGTCTCGTCACTGGTGCTATATGTTGGATACTGCTTCCTGATAATAACCTAGCACAATATACAAAATTACAATGATAACATTCCCGGCTTGCAAACAGCCATATCCCTCAGATAAACCTTTACTGTTATCTCCAAAGGTAACCAGGGGGCCAGCTTTCTCAACCACATTTGATAGCAGGGCTCTATCTCCGGTCATATATCTTGATGATCCACTGTCAAGAATCCACACTACCGGTTACACCTATTTAATGCCCTGCACTACAAATGGATTAGACCTTCTTCGGAACCCAAACTTGGTTGGGCCCGACACACTTGTAGAATTGTCCTTTGTCAGGAAAAACAACATTTTTAATTTTAATGGTCTCAACATCCTCAATGACTGAACATTTGACCTTGTAAACAGCCTTAACAAATTTCTGTTTAAGCTTAGGCACAAATGTCTCCTTTCTAGCCTTAGAAGGACTAGCAGTCTTAGACCTATCATGTTTTTTGTTATTCACATGCTGACGAGTAGTAGTCTTATCATTAGACACATAATTACCATTAAAATAAGCATACATCATATTAAAAGCACAAGACATACAATTAGAAACACCACATGCTTTATGAGAGTGATTAACAGCAGGCAATTTATGCATGGTAGATATGGCATTTTTGTTATCCAACTCATGTTTGTCTAAGTTAGTCTCAGTTGCTTTCACAACTTTGACTGGAACTTTCGACTCACTTGACTTGGAAACAATCTTCTCATTAGCATGATCCTCAGCACGTATTTCTTCTTGAATAACAGAAGAGGTCGCATCAAATGGTTCAGCAATTGATGCTTTATAGAGGGGTTCATCAACACCCTTAAGCACATGTGGTACTTCCCTCCCTTTAGCACAAACATGAGGAGGGGAGTTTATGCCTAATTCTCCAATAGCATCATTGTAATCATAACCTATTCCAGATATTTGATTAACAGCTTGCTTACTATAGAACTCTTTAGCCTTCGAACAAGAATTGAAGTAGGCTCTAACCTTAGTCTCAAGACCGGTGATCTTGTCTTTGAGAATAGTTTCGAGTTTTCTATAACAGTCAACTCTATTCTCTAGAAAAGATACCTGTTCTTTTAATTTGTCTTGATTAATGTGCACAAGTCTTAATTCATTGACCTCTTTCTCAAGGTCTGTGATCTGTAAACTTAATAGTTCATTATCACGACGTGCACAATCTAAGTTACCTCTTAGATGATAAACCATTTCAGCATCAGAAAGTTTTACCTCTATTCTTGACGATGAAGCTTTTACATCAATAGCCATAAGAGCAAGATTTCCTTCTTCTTCATCTTCACTGTCAGTATCATCCCAGCTTCTTCCCTTTGCCAGATAAGCCCTTTTAGAGTTCTTTCTTACTTGCTTTGGCTTCCTACATTCTGTGGCAAAGTGTCCCAACTCATTGCAGTTATAGCATCTAATGGTGCTTCGATCAACCATCCCTGTTTTGTACCCACCACTGCTGGTGTTAGAGGATGAAGATCCACCTTTCTGGAATTTGTTGTAGTTGGACTTGTACTTAAGCTTGGGATTCCTCCTGAATCTGACATTAGAGAATCTCTTGATAATTTGGGCCATTGATTCGTCTTCCAATTGCTCCAGCTCTTCCAAGGAATAAAAATCATCACTTGATTGATTTGTAGTAGGAGGATCATATTCTGCTACTAACTCATTTTCCTCACCCTTGGAAAACTGTACCATTCTTTCTAACTGTTGAGATTGTTGTTGTTGTTGACCTTCAACTACAAGTGCAGTAGATGTGCTGACCATTCTATCCTTCCCGTAGACTTCCTTCTGTTGAATCTGCTCCAACTCATAGGTTTTTAACACTCCATAGAGCCTGTCCAAAGAAATCTCACTCAGATCTCTAGCTTCTCTAATGGCAGTGATTCTATGTTCAAGATGAGCTGGCAGTGTTAAAAGGAACTTTTTGTTGACCTCCCTGATTGAATAATACTTTCCATTGATGTTCAGGTTGTTGATCAACGCATTGTACCTCTCAAACACTTCAGTAATTCCTTCTCCTGGATTTGATTTGAAATGTTCATATTCAGAGGTTAGGATTTCCAACTTGTTCTCCCTAACTTCCTCTGTGCCTTCATTAATTACCTCAATAGTTTCCCACATATGTTTAGAATTTTTACAGTTCATCACATATCTGTTCATCAAGGGATCAAGGGAATCAATTAATATTAATTGAAGGCTGGCATCCAAGGAGGCTTCTTCCTTCTCAGCAGGAGTAAAATCTTCGGGCTCTTTTGGATAGGTTCTAGCTTTAGTAGTCATCACACCATCTATTATTACCTCCGGTTCAATAACCATCGGAGTTTTTATACCCTTCTTTAACAAGTTTGAATATTTGGGATTTGCAACTTGTAAAAATAATAGCATCTTCTTCTTCCACATGATATAATTCTCTTTATCAAATTGTGGAATATTAACGGTTCCAACTTTATGTGAAGTCATTATGAATTTTTGAATAAATAAAAATTCAAGGAGTTGAAAAATCACAAAAGTCTAGGATCTTGATTTGTTCGTTAATCAGAAGGCTCTGATACCAATTGTTAGGTCCCAATGTGTTTGTAGAAGGGGGGTTGAATACAAACAGTACCAAATAATCGAATAAATGCGGAATAAAAAATGTGAAACAAAATTCAAGTTAAATAAAAATATTATTAAACTTGAAAGGTGTTACAACAACTGTATCGATTACAAGGTATTAATCTCAAATCAATTATCACAAATCTAGAATAAATTCGACATGAACTTTTTCTATTTTTGCAATAATTAGAATCAAATGCTAAACGCGATTTAAGATTAAGTTCTAGGGATTTTGATCCGCTAGATTGTTACACAAGAACAAGAGAATGATTTCTAGTTGATTGGATTTAACATTACAAACTAGAAATTGATCTTGAAGTTGCAGAGAAGAATAAAATGTTTGCTGCGGCTGCTCTGTTCTTGTTTGTTGACTTGTGTATTTGATGATTATTTTTTCTGCTGCTTCTGTTTCTTTTTAATTCATTCAACAAAATTGAATTGAACTGGAATGACAATCCTGAGCTTAGCAAGACTTTCGGTATGACAATCAAATGAACTAGCAAGACTAGCAGAATGAACTAGCAAGACAATCAGAATGAACTAGCAAGACAATCCTCCTCCCAGTGTAACTTTTGGTGAGACTATTGTTTGTACTAGCATGACTTTCGGTATGACTATTGATTGTCATACCGATTGTCATACTAGTACAATCAGTTTGACTTGCTGAATTTAAATGAATTTTAATCCAATTTAAATTCTGAAAATTCTTAAAATTAATTCAGAATTAATTAATCAATTAATTCAATTAATAAATAAATTATTCTTCGCATATATAATTTATTTTCTTAATTAAATTAGATGACTTAATTAATTAATAGAGAATTAATTCTAGTCTTCAACAGCACCCATCCTTCTGCAAATCTTCTGAAAATCACTGAAAATTATGAATCAATTCCACCACTTCAATGTTTACACTCGATGTACTGTCTGGTTCATGAGTGACTAACTTCCGTGACGTTTCTTCATGTCTTGACTTTGACACTTTGATTTTCTTCAGATTAAATCCTTGTAATTAATGATACTCTGACGAGATCTCTGTCACTTGATTAAATCCACGATCTTGATTTATATCACTGAGGCATGATCAACTTCTTGAACTTCTTCCAGTGAATTAACTCCTCAAGTCTGTAGATGAACCTTGTTTCTGAATCCTTTGACAGATATTACTTTGCGAGATCTCTCTGACGGTCGATCCACTATTTACTTATTACATTCTTATTTGAGTTGAGTTGAATCCTCGAATATACAAATAGGCCTATGACATATGACTTACAACCACTAATCGGGTCGTGGTAGTGTATAAGTTATCATTGATAGACTAATTAAGTAGAGTATCTACCTATTGAATATTTATTCCTTCTTATCAATAGAGAGTCGTATTATTATACGAGGAAGGTTACGGTGCAAGCATAGAATTCAAGTAACGATGATGTCTAGAATGAGATCCCAGGTTCAATTTTCGATATCGAAGGAGTTTCAAAGGTGATTGTGTATAAGCTCGAGGAAGAGCATGGATCCATAGAATGATAGACTGAATAGCAAAAATATTTAGGCATGTGAAATACGATGCTATAATACTTGGTGTTGATATAAATACATATATGTTTTGTTCTCCTATGACAAACCTCTATAGTTCAGAGGTAGGTTCCAAGCCAGATATTTTGTGGCAGTATATTTTTTTTCATATATGCAATTCTCTTCAGTTCGTTCTTTTCTCTTCTTTTCATTTCATATAAGCTGAGAAGAACAACCCTTCCAGAAGGGGAGGTATTGTCGAATGACTATCTATCTGTGTGATAGAAGCCTAGTAGGATACCATCTATTGTTTAATTGCTTGTCAAGTACTAAAGGATGGCCACCTTCTATACTAACTATGCGATATAACAAGTGTTCATGATCATAGTGATCTCTCAATAAATTCTTTTACTTCTATATGAAGGACCAAGCTTTCAAAGATGGAAGCAGCTAAAGGAAGTAGTATCAGTATGGTGGTATTCCAATCCTAACACATTCGTGATACTAAGGTTGACGAGGTTATTAAAAGGTTATAGAACGCTAACGAGCAAAAGTATAACCAGTATAATATTAGGAACGGAAGGTAGTAGCGATTACGAACTGGAAAAGAATGGGTATTGAGAAGCAAAAGCACTAATGCTAAAAGCTATAATGAGAGTCTGTGCATTAGACTTGAAAGAAATTGGAATGATCACTTAACACGGATTGAGTTTTCTTACGACAATAGATCATATGTCATTATCGAGATGTCGCCTTATGAGATCCTTGAGGGAAGACAATGTCGATCTCCCTTATGTTAGGATGAAGTTGTAGAGCGCAAGATGCTCGGACCCGCAGTAGTCCAAAGGACCAGGGATATAATAGATCTAATCAGAGGACGGTTGGGAGTAGCCCAAGATGGACATAAGAAGTATGCTAATTTGACAATGAAAGGACAAAGAGTATGAAGGAGGGAACCTTGTATTGTTAAGAGTATTCCCTTAAAAAGAATTGATGAGGGTTGGAAAGAAAGGAAAGTTTAAGTCCACGAATTGTTGGACCCTTGGATATATTAAGAAGTATTGGGAAGTTAGCATATGAGCTAGCCTTACCCCAGAACATGTAGCAAGTCATAACGTGTTCCACGTATTAATGTTAAGGAAGTGTAATTCGGATGCCAGGCAAATAGGGGCATATGAGCGCATAGACATGCAACCCGACGTAACCTATATGGAGCAACCAGGAAGGGTTATAGAGTGAAAAGGAACAAGTGCTTAGGAGAAGGGTTATCAAACTATTCAGAGTTTGATGGAAGAACCAAAATGTGGGAAAATTTACTCGAGAGTTAGAAAGTGCAATGCTAAGAGAGTATCCCTATTAATTTTCTATCTGATTCCGGGACGGAATCCTTTTAAGGAGGGGAGACTGTAATAACCCCAAAATTTCGAACTTTTTGTAACCCTTATGAATAGTGTTTTAGCTGAATGAGAAAACTTTTCATGCCACACTATGTAGGGGTTCTGTTATGGATATTCTGAGATTTTATTAGTACTCTATATGGTATATAAGTGTATGTAAAGATCGTCAGAATCCAATTCCGAACACTTTGGTTTTTCCCGGAAATCCACTAGATACGGAAAGAATTGAGTAAAAGGTAACAGGATAAAAAGGATTTAAATTAAAGGATTATAAGAGAGGATCATAAAAGGAATATAATATATTGAGAAAGGTTAAGGGAACCTAAGTAATAAGATCCCGGGTATGATCCCTCAAACGATAAACGAAAATGAAAGTTAAGCGAACCGTATAACAGATCATCGGTCATTAGGCAAACAATTAGGAAGTTAATCAAAGGGATAAGAGAGGATGGTGTCATCCAACCAATATAAAGAGGACAAAGGAGGGGTGATGACATCACAAAGTGATGCAAGCATGACATAAGAGGGAAGGAAATGTGGTGGAATATTAACCACACAAAATCAAGGGTAAATGGGTAATTGACCTAAAACAAAACAAAACTAATTCAACCAACCAAGCAAATATTCATTTTCATCAAAACAAAAACACAAAATTCTCCTTCATCCTCCCTTTGCTCTCGGCTTTTGCCATTTTCATAGAAAACAATTTTCAAAATTCAAGTTCAAGGCTTCCAAAATTGGTAAGATAATTCCCTAGTATTCCTTATGCATAGTTATGGCTATTCTATGAGTTTAAGCCTCCAAATCATTCACAATCTTCTTCAATAAATCAATGAAGAAGACAATGAATAGTGACTTCAAGAATTTTAACTTGATTTTCTTGTTTTTCCTTTAAGATCCAAGCATCCCTAAGTCATCTCAAGACTTCTTAAGGCTTCCTAGCTACTCACACCACTTCAAGGAAGGTATATCATCTCCAAACCCTAGCTTTACTTGTTAAATATGATGATTCTAGTTGGTATGATGATATAGTAGCTTAATGCTTGTTGGTTTAGAATTTGGGTTGGAGTGGTAGTGAAATGGATGGTGAATCTTGTTGTTTTGGTTAAAAGAACTTAAGTATATTTAAATTCAAGCTTAAGCATAAGTATAAATGTTAATATTGAATTTATTGGGGCTGTTAGGATGTGGTATGGATGGAGTTTGGATTGGGATGTGATTGTGGCTTGAATATGGGTTGAATTGGAAGGGTATAAAATTGGGAAATCGCGTAAACATAGCCGTCGTAATGTCCGATTTACTTTAGACTGCTTTTGTTCATAACATTAGGACCCGAGAACCCCCTGATAGATTTTGACCATTGCCATGTTTAGATAGTTCATGTTACGAGCTTCGTTTTGATATGTAGTTCGTTTGATTCCGATGTACGGTTTAGGAGAAACGACCGTTTTAAGTAACGGCGTTTCGCGAACGAAACTTTTCCCCTCGCCTTACTTTGGAACATAGGTTAAAGACCAAAAAGGGTTAATTAGTGTATGAAACAATTATGGTAAGAGTGTTAGGCAGTTGGTAAGACACTCGCGAAGGAATCGCCTTAAAACCCTTAATGGTTAATTTATTAAAAATGGTGGAGCCGAGGATACTCGAGCGACTTAAGTAAATCGTTAAGCGCAAAAGCGAACATTAGGACTCTAAATGGTTAAAGTCTAGTTTCTTAAGCGACCGGGGTTTAATTCCGACTTATGTTGTTGTTCATAGGTTATCGGACCCACTCTAAGCTTAAGCCTATCCGAGAGCACTCAGGCAAGTTTTCTACCCGTTATAACTGTTGTTGTGATGTATATGTGTATATGCATGATCGTGCGATAAATGCATATTTGTTATTAGCAAATTCTTGCGATATATTGTAGCATGTGATATGGTACATATGCATACCTGTTTCGTATTCTTTCCATATATATCTGTTGGTTCAGTTGATAATACCTATGCTAGAGAATAGCGGTAATTTGCATATACCCTTAGTATAGGGACCCAAAGGTGAAAACATTTTCTAAAACCGGGAGTCGAGGATCCCGAGTAGATTTTATATATATATATATATTTATATATATATATGGTTATAGTTTTCAAAACTATTAATCGAATAAGGTTTATTCGATAACTTTATTTTATTAATGAATATTATCTTGAATATTCATTCGAGGACTTATGACTCCTTTAGATTATTATTGAATATTACTTGGATATTCATTTGAGGATGTATGACTCCTTTATTTTATTTAATGAATATTATTTATAATATTCATTCGAGGTATTATGACTCCACTTATTATTTATTAATATTCTTTATTTTATTAAAGAATAATGTTCGATAATCAAACTTACTTTTGATATTCAAATAAAGATATTACTTTCGTATAAGTATATCTTTGATTATTTACTATTCATTTCAAGTATAAGTTTTCCAACTTCTACCTCAGTTACTCTTTATGGGAATATTATTTAAATAATAATATTCAGATATTTCTTTATATTGAGACTGATTTACTTTATTAAATCGGCATTATTCCAAACACTCTTTAAAGTGTTTTCAATTCTTTAAAATGATTTTCAAAAGTTAGACCGGATCCCAAAACTCATTTTTATATTTAAGATCTTCCTTTTAAAAAGGGGATTTAAATATTCGCTCAAAACCGGAGGGATCCGGCTCTGTGGTGTATTTTATATTCGCAACAAGGTTGTTGTCTTGATAAAAGAGTTTTTGATTACTTACCCAACACTCGGGAAGTAAAATTCTTGGAACAAGTTAATCCATTAACAGGCATCGCCTGAGAAATATCGGTGAGTTTTTCTTTCCAACTAGATACGACTTCTTGGCGGAGCCGTATCAACAAGTTTCTACTTGGGGAAAGTGGGGACGAGCTTTACGTTTCAGAGTCATGGATTTCATCTGAACTAGGAGTTGCGTAAGTGGTCGAGTAGCGCCGGCCCAACCTTATTATATTGGCCCAAATGGCCTTGAAGTTCCGCTAAGGCGGTCTATTCCTTAGGAGTTCAGTGTTCGGTTGACAAGTAAATCCGACAGGTTCTCCTCTACATGTAGAAAATGGTGGGGTTGTACTACTACGACTGATCATCGTAAGTGGTCTTCCTGGCGCGGCAAACTCCCGTAATGAGTTCATCATCCAATTGGATATTTCTGCAACACTACCCAAAGCACTTCGATAGAAAGGCTACGGTTGGGCGATTGTTGAGTGTTGGCAGGGTCAAGTTTTCAAAATGATGTTTGCATCAAATGAAGTATCTCATAACTTCATTTTATTTTGATGATATTTTAAAGATTGAATCTATTCAAGTATTATCTTGTAGTCTCATCTATGTGATGAACTGTTGAACTAATTATAACTTGAACGGTGGTAGTTCAAGTAGTATTTGGAAAAAGATATAAGTATATTGGAGTATCTTGTAACTTCATCTTTTAAAAACTTATATCTAGTAAATGATTATCTTATGCATGTCAAAGATTTTCAGAAAAACGTTGAGTCAAGGTTAGATATATGAGATCACCTTGCAACGATAGTTTTATACAGTTATAAACTGGAACTCTGTGTATATTATGTATGGAAGAGGACTTCCAAGATTTTGAAAAGTATATATGTATATATAATGAATATTTTACGACTTCATCGCATTAAGATATCAAACTTGGTTCATTTCTTTTGACCAAGACTTTCATGAGTACTATGAGAAGGCTCATATATTGTTAATCATTATACATATTATTTTGGTGGGCTTGCTGCTCACCCTTGCTTTCTTCTTTCATCACACAACAACAGATAGAAAAGATAAACAGGACCAAGCTCCCGATTCGCAAGCGATTAGGAAACGTTCCGCAGTTTCCTATAGGCGTTGATGTCGCTGTAGCTGAGGTAGGAACTACCAATAGGCTAGGCTTTCAACTTATGATGTACCAGACTTATGTATAATTATGAATTATAATAATGGCAAAGAAATGTAAATTTATTCAGAAACCTTTTTAAGGTGTATTGACATATAATTGTGGAATAAAACGACTTGTGATTATTTTTGGATATTCATCTCTGAGAGTATAACTTGTGGTGTGTGTGTTTATTGTGGGGTCACAGTACAGAGTAGTTGATTGTGTATTAAGATTGGGTGTTATTAAGGGAAATGGAACTCGTGACAACCCGGATCCCCGAACCCGGATCCCCGACCCCGGATTTGGGGGTGTTACACATAGTCTTCAATTTTATATTCAGAGGAAATACGCCCTTCGGAGACCTCCATGAGCTTTTTCTAGAGGCGAGCTATTTCTCGCTTTTGTCTTACTTTCTCGAGTAAAGTTCTTCGTTCAACATCTAGACGGCGTAACTCGTCGTCGACCTCCACCTCCATGGCATTCATATCGAGCTTTGCAGAGTTCTTGTCTTTTTGACGTTTTATTTTTTCCAGATGGAGCCGTGCGTCACTAGTGAGCACCTGTTTACCTTGCGGAGTGAGGACCCGAGTACTCTTGTCTTCAGATCTGTGTGCCTCGAGTTGCAACGGATCATCGTTGTTTGTTCCTTCTACTTCCACGAACAAACTCTTCGGGGTCAGCGGAGCTTTATTCTTCTCCATTTGCTTGATACTAGCTATTTCACGAGTGTTTGGATTTCTGCTTGTGCTTTGCTGGTTATTTGCCATTTTTTGTTATTTGTGTGCTGTTTCTAGGAGGTTAAAACTCCTTCTAGGCGCCATTGTTGAAGTATAATATTTGAATCTATTTTCACGTGTGTTTACAATTCCTATTTATACTATCTAAGTGGGTCTTTTTAAGTGGGTTTTCTAGAATGTGGGCTTAGGCCCAACAGTGGTAAACAGGGCCCGCATGTTATAAATTAGTCTGTTGATAACTTGTAGCAGTACGGCTCTATAGATGTATGTAGAGTAATTCTATGAGTTAAATACCAATACCTTTCAAGTATTGTATATTATTACTTAAATATTTCATGGACATATTTTTACCTTTAATGTTTTTAATGTTTGAAGGATTGTGACGTTAAAACTCTCCCCCTACTAGAGATCTTTAAGATGACATATGTGGGAAATGAAGAAAAATATGTGGTGATGCCCCATCAACAGAAAGGCTTTATCAAAATACGTTCTGATAGGGGTGTTCAGAGTGTATATGAATATGATGGGTCAGACAAGAACCGAGAGCCCATTACACACGGGGATGAATTAGATATCAAGCTCAAAGGACCAACTTTTTGCTATTCCAAGCATATTTATATGGAGTATGATTTCTTTTGTGGTGACTACAAAGACCGTAAGTGTATTGGGTGGCGGCCCAGGGGTAATGCTGCTTTTTCAGCGCAACTCCGACTTGAATCAAAAGATTGCGGCAGGGAGATTGTTATAATCTTGGGGTGTTTCGCTAATGCCACAGTAGCAACAGTGGAGGTTACGCTCTCAGGCATTTCTGTTGCCTCTAAAATTTATGGAGTTGTTGCTACTAATAACAGCAAATTAGACACACCTAACTGTACAAGTCTTCTTTTTGTGAAGAAGCCTCACAATGTAGTATAAGTTGGAGACAAGGGTGTGCTTCCATTGTCTAAATCCTGCATAGGTGTGCCATTGAATACTGTGCTTTATCTGGATATTTCCCTGAATGTTAATAATAATGATCACACAGCCAGTCTTGAGTTTGATGCTAAAAAAGAAGGGGAATTAACAAAATATGCTGGTGAGATGATCAAAGTAAAAGTCAGTTGGTGTGCTGATGCAGACAAGATGTGTTCGATATATGATTAAATCCACGCGGCCAGTGAGAGGGAGGGACAGAGATTGTTATGATAGGATGAAGACTTCCCCCGTTAACCATCTTACCTTGCTATGGATGAAATTGACATTAATTAAATTATGTTTTAGTTTTAAGGAATGTGTATTTTTGTGTTGCAAATTAAACATCTTCTGTGTCTCCCTCATGATGTATTAATTGTTGATTGTGTATTATTGTCTTAACTATCGTTTGCCTCTTTTAACTTGTGAATATGCACAATGATTATTTGTTAATTCCGCTATAATTGCAATTAGAGTAAAGAGATCTATTCATTGATAAGTAAAAGTAAAAACGTGAAAGCTAATTTTTCAGGAATTTTAGACCAAGCCCGTGTTAAAGAAAAGTAGCCTCCTTTATGAATCATACTTGTAATGTTGCTGTAAAATGTTGATTTTTTCCTAGCTTTATAATAATGTAAATTAGCCAGTGCAGAGGTTTTGTTCGACAACTCTGCTGCAACGAATTTTTTTGGAGTTGCTGCCAGCAACATCAGCGTGAACCTGCTCGCTCTTTGTAAAGAATCCTAAAAATACTCTCCCTCCGTCTAATTGGATTGTTAACATTGCTCAAATTCTCCCCCACATAATTTGAATATTGTTAACAATGCAATGGGATGGAGTGAGTATTAAAATTATAAGCTTACAGTGTGACTAGTGTGGTTTTATATCCATGTAGGCATGCTGTTACTCTGTAAAATATGTTCTGTAGTTCTGTTGTATGTGGACATGTTTATGGATTGTAATGGTGTATACAGTGTGCGCTTGATGCTGGACATGTTTCTAAATTGTAATGGTGTATTCGATTTTAAGGTTCGGATATCAAGTCTGAATTTTATTTTTTGCTATTTTTCAAAGGTGAGATTCTTTTCTCTGGATATCCTGGCATTTTTGAGAATTGGGTATCAGGATTGTTAGAAGTCAAACTCTCTCGAAGCAGAAGAATTAAATAAAATAAATCAGTTATATAAATATATATACAACAACTCAACACCAGGTGGTAATAATACATATTAAGAGCTGGAGAAAAGATAGAAACCACAGCTTGCATCAGGAGGAAGTGATAATCATAAACATAGGAGGAAGTAATAATCATAAACACACATATAAAGTTTTTCCCTGGATGTCAAAGCTTCTGGAAATTTACTTTTTCAAGGTGGTTGTGCAAAATAACATACACGGCTAAATGAGCTGGTTTACATTGATGAATGCACCTCTTGAAAATAAGGTAACAGCTAGATGGAGGCACATTAATATAGACAGCTGCAGGTCTATTCAAACCCTAAATATAAGGTAGGCTGGTAAAAATTAGTGTTACAACATTCTTCATGTTCACAAAACAACAGGTTAATCTATGGTCTAACTTTGTAGGCTATTAAATACATGTATGTGTAAGCAGTGATGTAGGTGGTAGTATTTGTAGCCTATAAATAAGGTCTCTATTTTAGTAGAAGAGACACAACGAAGTAAAATTGTAGTCTGTTAGAAAAATAAGAGCTGTAGCTCTTGAAAACAAAAAATAAGGCTCTAGCCCTGGTGTGTACCAAGAAAAAGATGTAATCGTATATATTATAAAATATATACAAGTGTGTTTGTTTATTTATATTCTGAGTAAAACTTATATAGCCTGATATTAAAATTTACAAAGTTGGTAAAATAAAAGCTCATCACGTTTCCAACAAGTGGCATCAGAGCTAAGGTTCCGTTCGTGAAAAATGGCGACGATGGTGCAACCAAATATTCCAAAATTGACGAGTACAAATTACGGGAACTGGAGTATTCAAATGAAGGTATTACTCGGTTCCTACGATAATTGGGATATTGTCGAAAGCGGGTATGACGAGCTCACAGATGCAGCCGCTGAAGCAGCCCTGTCAAATGCTGAGAAGATGATTTTGAAAGAGACCCGGAAAAAAGATAAAAAGGCGTTATATACAATTATTCAAGGAGTTGACGAATCAACCTTTGAAAAAATTTCAAATGCAAAAACGGCGAAAGACACGTGGGAGATTCTGCAGAAATCATTCCAGGGTGTCGAGAAAGTCAAAAAGGTTCGGCTCCAAGTGCTACGTAGGGAGTTCGAAAATTTAAAGATGAAGAGTTCCGAAAATATTGGTGAATTTGTTACGCGTTCGGGTCATGGAAAAGTTGCTCCGTTCATTAACAAGAAAATTTGATTATGTTGTTACTTCTATCGAAGAGTCAAAAGACTTGTCCACGATTTCTATTGATGAGCTCGTAGGTTCTCTTCAAGCCCACGAGCAGCGAATGAACCAGTATGATGATGTAAGCCATTTTGAAAAGGCGTTGCAAAGTAAGGTGTCCATTGGTGACAGTTCTGGCAGTAGCAGAGGTGGCTTTAGAGGTGGCTACCGTGGTGGACGAGGACGAGGAATGCAGTCCTTCAATAGAGGCCAGAATTCTGAAGGGTATCAGCCATCTGGTCGTGGTCAAAATTTCAGAGGCCGAGGACGAGGCGGATATCAACAACAAGGTGATAAGTCTCAATATCAGTGCTATAACTGTAATAAATATGGTCATTTCAGTTACGAGTGTAGATCACCAAAGGTGGAAGAAAGAAGTCATTTTACAGCAGCAAAAGAAGACAAAGACGTTGCACTGCTATGTTCCTCATTTACAAAGGAGACGAGGAAAGCAAGAAGAATGTTTGGTATCTTGACTCAGGGGCCAGTAATCACATGACTGGTCACAAGGAATTATTCACGGAGATAGACGACACCATCAGCGGAGAAGTTACTTTTGGTGACTCGTCAAAGATTCCGGTGAAAGGAAAAGGTACCGTCACAATCATGTCAAAGAAAGGTGAAAAGAAATATATAAATGATGTTTATTATATTCCTGCATTGAAAAATAATATTATCAGTCTTGGCCAACTTGTGGAGAAAGGATATAATATACAGATGCAGGACAATTCCCTCATTATCAGAAATCAAGCTCGGGAATTGATTGCAAATGTGGAGATGTCAAAGAATCGTTTGTTTACGCTTGATATGCAAACAAATGTGCAAGAGTGCTTAAAGTCGGTCATTAAAAATGACTCGTGGTTGTGGCATTTGAGATATGGTCATCTTGGATTTTCTGGTCTAAAATTATTGTCAAAGACAAAAATGGTGGACGGTTTGCCAGAAATCAACGAACCAGAAAATTTGTGTGAAGCATGTGTAAAGGGGAAGCAACATCGACAAAATTTTCCCGTTGGAAAATCTTGGAGAGCCAGGAGGCCATTGGAGATTGTTCACACAGATATTGCTGGTCCATTTGATATCTCATCACTTGGAGGTAATAGGTATTACTTAACTTTTATTGATGATTTTAGCAGGAAAAGTTGGGTGTATATCATCAAAGAAAAATTGGAGGCTCTTGATAAATTCAAGGAGTTCAAAGTACTGGCGGAAAAACAAAGTGGCCAGTATTTGAAGATACTCAGATCAGACAGAGGAGGCGAGTACACTTCAAACTTGTTTAGAAGCTTCTGCTGAGCACATAGAATAAATCATCAATTAACAACGGCCTTACACTCCTTAACAAAATGGCGTTGCAGAAAGGAAGAATCGCACTATTCTTGATATGGCAAGGAGTATGGTGAAAGAAAAATACTTGCCAAGAACTTTATGGGCGGAAGCCGTTCAATGTGCAGTTTATTTGTTGAATCGCTGTCCAACAAAAAGTGTCAAAAACAAAACTCCAAATGAAGCATGGAGTGGTAGCAAACCATCAGTTGGGCATCTCAGAATTTTTGGGTGTATTGCTTATGCACATATTCCCGATCAAAAAAGAAAGAAGCTGGATGACAAAGGCGAAAAGTGTATTTTTACCGGATATGACAAAAGAAGAAAGGCGTACAGACTCTACAATCCCCTGACGAAGAAATTAATCATTTCTCGAGATGTTGAGTTCGATGAATCAGATTACTGGAGATGGAGCGAGGATGAAAGAAAAGTTGCTGGTTTATTTTTTAATGGTGATGATGATGACGGTGATAACCAGAACATTGAAGATGACGGAGATGATGATCAAACTCCTCCACCAAGTCCAAATCAACAAACTCCTGGATCGACACCATCCACGGGAGTAAGCAGCAGTTCAGGGGGAGCACCACGAAAGATGCGGAGTCTTGATAATATCTATGAAGCAACAAGTCCGGTACAAACAACCTTTGATTATTCTCTATTTTGTTTAATGGCTGAATGTGATCCAGTTACATTTGAAGAGGCTTCTGAAGAAAGCAAATGGAACAAAGCCATGGATGAGGAAATTGGTGCAATAAAGAAAAATGATACTTGGGAGCTCACAAATCTTCCAGAAGGACACAAAGCAATTGGTGTCAAGTGGGTGTACAAGACCAAGATGAATCAGGATGGAGAAGTGGAGAAATACAAGGCGAGGCTGGTGGCTAAAGGCTACAAGCAGCGATATGACATTGACTATGATGAGGTGTTTGCTCCAGTTGCACGAGTTGACACCATCAGACTTCTTAGAGCAATTGCCGCTCAAAATCAATGGAAGATTTTTCAGATGGACGTGAAGTCAGCATTCCTAAACGGTTATCTTGAAGAAGAAGTTTATATTGAGCAGCCTCCCGGATATGTTCAGAAAGGCCGGGAAAACAAAGTCTACAGACTGAAGAAAGCCTTATATGGTTTGAAGCAAGCTCCGCGAGCATGGAATACAAGGGTTGATGAATATTTTCAGATAAATGGTTTCATGAAGAGTCCATACGAGCATGCCCTCTACATGAAAACAAATTCAGTGGGAGATATTATGATCGTTTGCTTATACGTGGACGACATGATCTTTACTGGAAACAATCCTGGTATGTTTGATGATTTTAAGAAAGTTATGACTAATGAATTTGAGATGACAGATATTGGTCAAATGTCATACTTTCTTGGAGTCGAGGTGAAGCAGAGCAAATATGGGATTTTTATGTCTCAGAAAAAATATGCGGAGCAAATTATAAAGAAGTTCAGAATGGAGGAATGCAAGCCAGTGAGCATGCCAGCAGAAGCAAGCATAAAGCTCAGGATTGATTCAACGAGGGAGTTGGTAAATCCGACATTGTTCAAAAGTTTGGTTAGAAGTCTGAGGTACCTAACTTTCACTCGCCCATATATTATGTATGCAGTTGGACTGGTTAGCAGGTACATGGAAAAGCCGAAGCAAGATCACTTCATGGCAGCTAAAAGGATTTTGAGGTACATAAAAGGTACAATTGATCAAGGTCTGTTTTACACGCATTCTCAAAATTCAAAATTAGTTGGTTACTCAGACAGTGACTATGACGGTGACTTGGATGACGGGAAAAGCACTTCAGGCTATGCTTTTCACATTGGTTCTGCAATATTCTCGTGGTCATCAAAGAAGCAACCAACAGTGGCACTATCAACTATGTGAAATAGAATACATCACGGCAGCAGCATGTACATGTCAAGCCATGTGGCTAGGCTACATATTGGGCGACTTAAATCTTGCAGAGGAAGGTCCGGTTAAAATTAATGTGGATAATAAATCCGCTATTTCCCTCGCGAAAAATCCAGTGTCACACAGTCGGAGCAAGCACATCAATATAAAATATCATTTTATTCGAGAACAGGTGAACGAGAAAATTATGGAGCTGGTACACTGTAGCACAGAAGAAAGTTTAGCGGATATTTTAACTAAGCCATTGAAGCCAGAAGTGTTTAAGAAAATGAAAGAGAAGCTCGGAATGCAAAGTCGAGTTTGAGGGGGAGTGTTAGAAGTCAAACTCTCTCGAAGCAGAAGAATTAAATAAAATAAATCAGTTATATAAATATATATACAACAACTCAACACCAGGTGGTATTAATAAATATTAAGAGCTGGAGAAAAGATAGAAACAACAGCTTGCATCAGGAGGAAGTGATAATCATAAACATACAGATAAAGTTTTTCCCTGGATGTCAAAGCTTCTGGAAATTTACTTTTTCTAGGTGGCTGTGCAAAATAACATACACGGCTAAATGAGCTGGTTTACATTGATGAATGCACCTCTTGAAAATAAGGTAACAGCTAGATGGAGGCACATTAATATAGACAACTGCAGGTCTATTCAAACCCTAAATATAAGGTAGGCTGGTAAAAATTAGTGTTGCAGCATTCTTCATGTTCACAAAACAACAGGTTAATCTATGGTCTAACTTTGTAGGCTATTAAATACATGTATATGTAAGCAGTGATGTAGGTGGTAGTATTTGTAACCTATAAATAAGGTCTCTATTTTAGTAAAAGAGACACAACGAAGTAAAATTATAACCTGTTAGAAAAATAAGAGCTGTAGCTCTTGAAAACAAAGAAACAAGGCTGTAGTCCTGGTGTGTACTAAGAAAAAGCTGTAATCTTATATATTATAAAATATATACAAGTGTGTTTGTTTATTTATATTCTGAGTAAAACTTATATAGCCTGATATTAAAATTTACAAAGTTGGTAAAATAAAAACTCATCACGTTTCCAACAAGGATGGGTACCCATTTAATGATCGGGTACTTCCAATTCTTTTTTTAAAAAGATTTAAATTGCAAACGGTTGATATGACAACTTTGGTGTTTTCAAAATTTCATGTTTAATTAACTTGTTACTCTCCTCGATGAAATTGTTCAATATAAAGTTACCTATTAACAGAATATTAATACACCATTGTCGTGTTCATTGTCATTTATTTGGTTGATCATGTGCCTGTTGTTGCTGTCCTAAATCTATGATATTAAATAAGTTCTGTTTTCGATTCACATTTTACTTGACCTGCATTACATGTGTTGTGCATTGATTTATAAATTGCAGGCCAAGTTTGTCAAGCTGGTTCACATTTTCTACATGCATAGTTATGCATGGGACCGCATTGTATCATGCTAATTTCCCAAGATCTGTTTATGTGTAATTGAAATAAGGCCCTTTTTTTTTGCTAAATAAAATAAGGCCCTTTTATCTGTAACTTACATATATATATTAAAATTGCGCCTTCCATATATATATTAGACCACCTTGCCTAGACACCTAGGTGTATAAGGGCATCTCCGATAGAGGTTGCTAACAAAGTTGCCCATGACAAATCATTAAATATATTATTTAATTGTCTCTCACATTCATGTCACTCTTGACAACATTTATTAAAATTTTACTCCAATAGTTAAGCAACTTTAAAGGTTGCCCACGTGGTCCCTCTATATTAATTTTATATTTAGTTCAGTATAAAAGTGGGTTGAGTAATATATACTTTAGATGTTTTTTATGACTTTTTGCTAATTTAGGAAGTTGCCAAAGGGGTTGCCAAGTTTTGGCAACCTTGGTAGGCAACCTTTTGACAACCAGAGGTGTGATGTCACATAAGTTTGGCAACCTTCTTGACAACCCCTATTGGAGATGCTCTAAGGGCACCAGCCTGCAGGCACATGACCTGTGCTTTTGTTTTTCTTTACATCACCTTCGTTCCAAAATCATGTCATTTCTAAATCTGATATGTAATTAAGAAAAAAGATTCACCAAGTCTGGTTTTCGTTACATGTTCAGTTAGCAAGGATATTGACATGGAAGGAGATTCAGTTCTTACTCTCATGCTTCAAGCTGTGGCAGTTCCTATTATCGGAAACATTTGTTTTGTTTTTATGCATGGCCTTGACAGAGTACATATAAATTTCCATAGTAAGTTTATTATCTTGAATTTTCAATGTCATCAACGAATTTACCTTGCCATCGTATTCTTTTTCGAAAGATGTCAATGCACTACAAAACTATACTTGCTTGTATTACAGATATATGGTGCAGATAAACTTCATCAAGCATTGCAGCATAGACCAAGCAACAAGCCTCTAATAACGGTGTAAAACCTTTATGCTATGTACTATGTAGTTGATCTTGAGTTAATGCATATGCTTTTATGGTTCTTTAGCCCGATAACTATATGCAACATTAAGTCATTAACCTGTCTCCTGGTTGCTGGTAATGTTTGAACTAATCATGTTGCTTCTCTTGATGATCCACTTGTTATCACTGAGCAGATCCCCCTGATGTTCTATTGGATGCTCGTAACTTGAGATGGACACTTTATAAGTGATTGTTGTTTCAAGCATATTAAAGTTCAACCACTTATTCGCGGTGGAGGAATCTATCAGAATGTTGATAGTGTATAAATATGTTTCTATAACTTTCAACTGTTTGTATGTAAATGGGGAAAACAAAGATGCATAAACCTATCTCAGGCTTCTTGCTTTTTTATTTCTGAAAGAAAACAAATACATATATTGACAGACTCTCAAATAAGATCCTACAAAATAGGACATGACAGCAACTACTTCCTAAAAATACTCTGCCACGATTAACTTATTCCATGTTCCTAAACACATGCCTATTTCCTGAAGACTGAATCAAACTATACGTTAACTAATTCAAATACATGTTTGAGATTACATATTCAACAATCCCCCTTTTAAGCTCAAACATGTCCGTTTAGACTTATAACTCCCAAGAGCTTTCTCATTTCTTCAAACTTAGTTTTGATCAGAGCCTTCGTCATTATGTCTGCCCTCTGTTCATTGCTACTCACATGCTTCAGAATGATCTCTCCCCACTCTACGCATTCCCTAATAAAATGATACCGCACATCTATGTGCTTGCTTCGTCCATGAAACATCTGGTTTTTCGCCAAATCTATAGCTGACCGGTTGTCAATGTATAAAGTTACTGGACCAATGACCTCTGACGTGATCTGACTGAGTACATTTCGAAGCCATATGGCTTGGCAAGCGGCTGCGGTAGCAGCCATAAATTTTGCTTCGCAAGAAGACAGTGCCACGCAGCGTTGTTTCTGCGATACCGCACATCTATGTGCTTGTTCTTGCTGTTCTCAGAGTACACTAGACCAAACTGAATTGTCCCTTTCAAATATCACATGATTCGTTTCACAGCTTCCAAATGAAGTTTTGTAGGTCTCTCCATATGACGACTTACAATTCCCACACTAAAAGCAATGTCTGGTCTTGTATGTACCAGATAACGGAGACCTCCCACCATATTTTTGAACATAGTCGCGTCCACTGTTTCACCTCTTTCATCACTTGTGATCTGCACCTTTGGATCCATAGGATAAGTTGTAGGGTTGCATTCCAACATACCAGCTTTCTCTAGAATTTTACGAGCATATCCTGACTGTTTAAGCACAATACCGCATGCATTTTGCTCAACTTCTATTCCCAAGTAGTAGCTCAGTTTTCCCAAATTATTCATCTGAAATTTTTGGTTCATCTCAGTCTTGAACGTGCCAATCAACTCAGAACTCGAACCAGTGACTAGTAAGTCATCTACATATACCGCTACTATCAACATTTCACCGTTTTCGTTTCTCGTATATACTGCTGGCTCGTAAGGGCACCGAATGAAACCCAATTTTTCAAGATAATGGTTCAGCTTTGAGTACCAGGCTCGTGGAGCCTGTCGTAAGCCATAGAGGGCTTTCTTTAATTTATACACCAGCTGTTCTCTTCCCTTTTTCTCAAAGCCTTCAGGCTGAGACACATATACATCTTCCCTGATATCTCCGTTGAGAAAAGCAGTCTTCACATCGAGGTGATGAACCTCCCAGTTTTTCTTAGCTGACAAAGCGAGCAACAATCTCACTGTTTCAAGTCGCGTTACTGGAGCATAAACCTCATCGTAATCCACTCCTTGCTCTTGAACGTATCCCTTGGCGACAAGCCTTGCCTTGTGTTTAACAACTCTTCCATCAGCATCCTTCTTAAGCTTGAAAACCCATTTCAACCCAATAACCTTTTGTCCAGGCGGCAACTTTGTTAATTCCCACGTCTCATTTTCTTCGATAGATTCCATCTCCTGTTCCATTGCTTGTTTCCATTTAACATCTTTGACCGCCTGTTTGTAATTTCGTGGTTCATCAACTCCCATTAGATACAGTTCATCCATTGTCTCTATTTCTTCTATTTCCTCATATATATCTCTGATTGGCCTGGTCTTTCTTGGTTCAACGCTGTCATCGTAATTTTCACTATCAAGCTGGTTGATACTGGTTTGATGAGAAACACTGGCTGAAACATTTCCTTGTGAGACATTTTCTTCATTTTCTTCTGTGAACCCAGGCTGACTATCACAATCATTTTCATTTTCAAGTTGTACAATGAACTGCTCTGTCGTGTTTATTTCAGTATCTGTTTTACTCCACGGCCATGATTTTGATTCTCTGAATGTCACATCTCGACTCACACAAATTCGATCAGCAATAGGGTCATAGAGGTGATACCCTTTTGTGCCTGGTTCCTTCCCTAAGTTGATGACCTTCTTACTACGATCCTCCAGTTTTTGAATACACTTGGATGGCACTTTCATGTATGCTAAGCAACCAAAAACACGAACATAACTTAGATTTGGTTTTCGTGCGTACCTTGCTTCATAGGGTGTCAATTTAGTGAGAGCTCTTGTAGGAACTCTGTTAAGAATATAGACTGAATTCCGGACTGCTTCTCCCCACATTTTAATTGGCAATTTCATCTCCTTTAAACAACTTCTAGCCATCTCTACTACTGTTCGATTGTGACGCTCCACCATGCCGTTTTGTTGAGGCGTGTATGGAGCTGTAAGATGTCGTTCTATCCCGGCACCTTCACAATATTCTCTGAATTCACTAGAGACAAACTCACCCCCCCCTATCTGACCTGAACACCTTAATTCGTTTTTCAGTTCTCTTCTCAACTTGAGCACGAAAGTTCCTGAAATTTTTTAATGCCTCGTCCTTAGTCTTAAGAAAATACACCCACATGAAACGAGTAAAGTCATCGACCAAGAGGAAAAAATACCTGTAGCCAGATGCTATTTCCGGAGTAATAGGGCCACACAAATCACCATGGATCAGTTCAAGAAACTCCTCAGATTCATACTTTGATTTGTTCAGAAATTTCTTCCTGGCCTATTTCGACATCAGGCACCCATCACAGTCATTCTCCAGTTGGCCTATTCTGGGCATTCCAGTAACCATTTGTTCCTTCATCATCATGTGCATTGCATGATAATTCACGTGTCCAAGGCGTATATGCCACAATTTGGACATCTCGTCTACCTTTGCCAACATACACGTCGATCTCTTTCCAGTTTCAATGACCAATTTATACAGATGATTTGGTGCTCTTTTAACTTTCATTAACAGACGTTCCCCTTGATCATAAATCCACAGATAATCCCCTTTTAACACTACTTTGTTGCCATCTTCGGACATCTACCCTAAGCTTATGATATTACTACACAGGCTAGGGATGTAGTATACATCGAACAAGCATCTTTCTTCCCCATTTTTACACAACATCGTCACACACCCCTTCCCCTCTATCTTGACAGTCGAGCCGTCACCAAAATGTACCAAGCCTGTGATTGTTTCATCCAGTTCAGTGAATTTTTCCCGAGAACCTGTCATATGGTTACTAGCACCATTGTCAAGATACCACATGTTTGTTTCTTTTGTTTTATTTTCTTCTTTTGACAGAATCTTGTGCAATGCCTTATTCTCATCCGTGAGCATCACCACTCCTTCTTCCTTCACGCACTTAGCCAATAATAAGGCTGGTTCATAATCATCATCTACTTGAGCCATGTGTGCCTCTTGCCTAGCTTCTCTGTTTTTCTTGGGCCTTCTACACTCTGCGGCATAATGTCCGTAAAGGTTACAGTTGTAGCACTTATGGTACTCTTGTCTGGACGTCCGGCCTTACCTTTAAAGCCTGAAGACCCTTCTTTATTAGTCCGTTTCAACCATTCCTCGCGTGTCAAAAGTAGCTTTCCATTGGCCTTTTCTCGCTTTGCCCATTCTTCTTCTGTCAATAGCAAGCGACTCTCCATTGTTTCTATTTTTCCTTTTACACGTTCCTCGTGAGCTCGCAGAGAACCAACAGCCTCTTCCATTGTCATAGTGCTAAGATCACCAAACTGTTCTATAGTTGATGTAATTTGTAGAAATTTGGAGGGGACTGCTCTCAAAAACTTCTTCACTGTATAGGATTCATCCATCTTCTCTCCAAGAGCTCTGATGTTGGTGACTATTCCATTCATTTTCATGTGGAAGTCGTCAATTGTCTCGTCATCTTTCATAGTCATGGCCTCAAACTCAGATTTGAGTGTCTGAATTTTCGCTGCCTTCACTCGTTCTGCTCCTTGGCAAAGTGTCTTAATTGCCTCCCATGCTTCATTTGCCGTATCTTTATCTGCAAGTGACAGTAAAATCTCCTCAGAGATTCCCTGATAAATCATTGCTAGTGCCACTTTGTCAGTCTTATCATCGACTACAGTCTTTGGGTCCTTCGGTTCTATGGCATTCCACACCCCTTGTGCTTTAATAAACACTTTCATCTTGAGAGCCCATGCTGTATAGTTGCTCCTATCAAGCATCGGATAGCTCAAACCTATCGACCCATTCTTCAACTTGTTGGCCTCCATCCTCGTTTGTCTTCTGTTTCACCTAGAACTTCCCGCTCTGATACCAATATGTTGATAGTGTATAAATATGTTTCTATAACTTTCAACTGTTTGTATGTAAACGGGGAAAACAAAGATGCATAAACCTATCTCAGGCTTCTTGCTTTTTTATTTCTGAAAGAAAACAAATACATATATTGACAGACTCTCAAATAAGATCCTACAAAATAGGACATGACAGCAACTACTTCCTAAAAACACTCTGCCACGATTAACTTATTCCATGTTCCTAAACACACGCCTATTTCCTGAAGACTGAATCAAACTATACGTTAACTAATTCAAATACATGTTTGAGATTACATATTCAACACAGAAGGTACATAATTTACTGTTATATGAAATTTCTAGTATATATGCCTAAGTTGTTAGACAGCGAATTAAAAATTATCAACAAAAGTTGTTCCTACTTGCACTATCCCATGAATTACCTTTTAAAATATTTCATGAGCTATTCATCTCCTCTATCGGTGTACTTTCTTATTTGGTAAGGGTTGCAAAGTTGCTGTTCGTGGCAACAGTTTTGTTAGGCTAGAGAAGTTGTTATCTCACTTTCATCTCTGTGTGCTACTAGACAATAAGGGACTTTTTCAAAGACGCACTACCTCTACCTCTACCTCTCTGAGAAAATTGCGAAAAGCCTAAAGTAGTTTGATAAATCTGTTACGTCCTCGTAGTTGCTTCTAATCACCGGTTCATGTTGGGGTTAAACTTAATAGGTAGTATGTATTTGATGATAGAAAATATATTTGAATTGAGTAATAATTATTTGGGTAGAAAATTATTATTATAATTGATTTGAGTAATAATTGTATGGGTAGATAATTATTATTATAATGGGATTAGGTTATTAGTTTTGATGGTCAAGTTTGTGATGGCTATATACACATAGTCATGTTATTGTTTTGATGTATGTTTTAGTATTGTTTGACTTGAGTATTGCGTGAATGAATACTGTTTGGTGAGATTGATTGTATTATTGATGATTGTTTGGATTAATAATACAAGTTGGGATGTGGGTTTTTCCGCGTCATATATTGTGTGTGTGTGTGTGTTTTGCATTGTTTGTTTGATTCTATATTTGTGTGTATTCCCCCTAACAAGTGGTATCAAGAGTCAAGGTTCATGATGGAAAAGGTTGGGGGATTTGAGATTGAATTGTTTAATTGAAAAAACAATTTTACCTTGTAGCAATGCACGGTGAAAGATCTGTTAATTCAACGAGGGTTATATGCGACTCTCGGAGAGAAAAAGAGTACTGAAGTTGATGATACAGAGTGAGGAGACATCAAGTTACATGCAACATCAATGATCCAGTTGGCCCTTGCACCGGAAATCAAGTTTGATATTTTTGAAGATGATAATCCCAAAAATTTGTGGGAGAAGTTAACGAATACTTATCATTCAAATTCTTTGGCCAACAAGCTGTTTTTCAAGAAAGATTTGTTTGGGCACAAGATGGAAGTAGACGGAGATTTAAGAGATCATCTTAATCGTTTTAATGGCTTGATCAACTAACTGAATAATTTGGATGAAAAATTGAAGGATAAGGACACAGCTGTTCTTCTACTAGTGTCACTACCGAGGAAATATAATACTGTGATAACTTCTTTATTGGTTGAGAAAATAAAGTTAAATTTGGATGAGACTATTGTTGTTCTTCTGGAGGCCGAAAGATTGATGAAACAAGAATCGAGCGACACATCTAATGGAAGTGCATTTGTGGTACTTGCGCGTGACACGGATAAGAAGTATGTTAAGAAATATAACCCTAATAATTTTTATTGTGAGGAATTGGGTCATATACAATTTATGTGTCCAAAGGTAAGAGAAGACTTAAGAGAGTTGAAGAAAAATCGAGGAGGGGGTAGTGTTTCACTTGTAGAAGCTGACGAAGAAGTTCTTTTGGTTCAAGAAGAGAAGGGATCAAAAGGTGAATGGGTGTTTGACTCAGGATGTTCTCATCATATATGTGCTAGGAGGGAGTGGTTCTCGTCCTCCAAAAAGTGCGAGGGAAAGATGGTAACTGTACCGAGCGATAAAAAGGTAAAGGTTGCTGGCATTGGTGAGGTAACAATGAAATGTCACAATGGCCGTGTTCAGAAGTTAACTCAAGTAAGTTACATTAAATTGAAATCTAATTTTATTGGGTAAAATAGTTGATTTGGGATTGTTAGGTCGCATACACTATAGAAGGGGGTTGAATACAGTGTATAGCACAATCAAATCGAATTTAAATAACACAAGTAACAGAAAATAGACTTTATTCAAAGCAATAAACTCTGTTACAATATGGAACTGTCCTCTCTCAGTGATGAACAAATATCACGAGAGCTGCTAGGGTTACAATGAATTATATTCTCGATAATGATAACACTTATAGTATAAACCCTATGTCTGTGTTTATATACTAACAGTTACAAGATAATCGCTAATTGGTATAGAATATAATTTTGCTTCCTAAAATATATCAATCAGATATCTTTTCTTCCAAGTATTTCATTCTTCATAGAATTCCTTCTTCATGCATATCTCTTCTTACATTTGTCTCGATCTTCTTTCCTTTCAATCAGCCGCCTTCCTTATCTGAAAGTTTCCTTTAAGTCCTGATATTATCTCCTGATAAATATATCCTGAACCTTAAGTACTGATAACTTAAGTTCTGACTTCAGTAAGTGCTGATTTTAGTTAAGTACTGATTTGTCCTATTTAAGTAAGATCTGAAAACTAAACATAAATCATATTAGTCATGACATTATCAAATATATCTAACAATTTCCCCCAACTTGTAAATTAGCATAATATACAAGTTTAACAGATATTTGATGATGTCAAAAACATTAAGTACAAGTGCATGAGAAATTTACTAGATAGCTACAACTTATAGTCCTTAAAGCTTTACCAATTTTAACTCCTGATAACAACTTCAGTCTATATACATATCAGAATTTGAGCAGTTGTAGATCTTGACTTGGCTTCACTTTCTGATCTCTCTGATGTCAGGAGTTGTTCTGAGATAGTTCTTTAACAAACATCTCTCAGCATATCTGAGTTCATCAATCATCCTCCTTTTAGCATCTTTATGTTCTGCAGAATCTTCACCAGTTTGGAAGATAACAACCCTGAGATCATTAATTCTAGCTTTCCTTATGTCCTGATCCAGTCTGATCAAATACGCCTTGTCATACTCAAGATTGAATTCTACAGCCTTATAACCCAGAAAGGTAGTTATAATCTTAGCAGAGTTAGGCTTCATCTCAACAATATCACCCTTGTGATCTCTGTACTTTGGAAAATATGTGCTGTCAGACTTTACAGAATAAAGTCATTTCTGTCTCTGAATTTGAGTCTTCAAATAATTTGCAGCACTTTCTGTTATTCTGTCATTCACTTGAAGTAAGAATAATACATGTTCCAGTTCTTTAAAATAATTCAGTGGAATAGCATTTTCCCTTATATGGTAAACCCTACCATCTGTCATTAAATATAACAAGATGTGTTCTTTCAAGTAAGTATGGTAAACCATTTGTACAGATTCTAGTTGATTCAATCTTTCAGGAGATGCTCCAACACCTGGTTCACTTAAGGAAGTTGGATCATTGGTTGTGTTCTGTACTCTTCTTTCATCAGCACTACCCAATCCAGATTTATATCTTGCTTCCTTTCCAGTAACCACTCTTGCTTCAAAACCACTTGCTGCAGTCTTCAAAGGTTGAGTCTGTTTGGCTTTGGTGAATCATGGTAGGAGTAACTTTGAGGATTTAACATGAGCAATGTCAGAGGTTTCCTTTGATTTATCTTCTGATATCAAGTCAACTTGAGCTATTCAGAGGTTACTTGCTTCTTGGTTATATCAGAACTAACTATATCTTGACTCTGAACAACTTGAGCCATGTCAGAGGTTGTCTTAGAAATCTTTCTTGAAGTCAGAGTAAGATCAGCATCTTCAACAGAAATTTCTTCATCCACAGGAGGCACATAAACCTTTATAGGTTCACCAACTTTTTCTTTGCCCTTGGACCTTGGATCTATCTGCAATTATGATTTAGCCTTGGTTTCCTCAAGATTTGTCCTTTCTTTTATCACAATGCCTTTGGCCTTAGGAAGTTTCTTTTTACCAACAGAAGCTTCAGATTTAGAATTGACTTTTTCTGACTTAAGTCTAGCTTCTTCTTCCGTTAGACTTTCAAAGTCCATTCCTGGATTTTCTTTCAGAAATAACTGTCTTGAAATTTCTTCATCAAGATCCAAAAGTTCATCAGAACTTATCCTTTTACCAGAATCAGAGGTTATTTTTCTCCCAGTATCAGAACTTGTTCTATGATTTGTAGTTCCAGCTATTCTTGATGAGAAACTTCTACCTTGACCATGACCTCCACCCATTCCAGAGTTTCCCTGGTCATCCTTTTCATCATCCTTCCCCTTCAGTGTCTTAACAGTTTTGCATTTGGACTTAATTACTTTCTCCCCCTTTTTGGCATCAGCAGGTAAGAGAAGAGAGACAAGCAATTCGACTGAGGGTTGGATCTCATCGAGTTGAGATTGCTGAGAAGCTTGATTTTTCATAATTTCATCAATCTGAGATTGTTTCTTCTCTTGGATCTTCTCAATGTAGGCAACTCTGTCAAAGGTAGGCTTGAAAAAGCTCTTCTTTTCACGTTTCATAGTCATTTCTTGCTTGAGCAAAGCTTCTTGAATTTTATGCAACTCAGCTTGAGTTGTTGAGTGTTGATCTTGAAGATGTCTTGTACTCAATGTAGTAACTCTCAGCTGTGTCTTGAAATCATCATTAGCTAGCATCTCATCAGCTTTTGCCAAGTGCTCAGCAAGAATATTGTTAGATGGAACAAAGGTAACTGTGTTCAACTCCTTAGTCCACTCCTGTCCTCTAGGAGTTTCACTCCAAGGTACTGGTGCATCTCCTCGAACAAATTTTTTGACTAGTTCAGATTTAGGAACAGTTTGTTGAGGTGCATGTCCTGAAGGACCAGCTTCATCAGCATTTGCATTTGTAGCAGCATCACCAGTATCATCAGCATTTGCAGCATCAGAACTTACAGATTCAACATCCTCTGATAAAAGAACAGTATGAGAGGCTATGGAGGCTTCAACATCATCCTCTAAGGGCTGATATGCTTCTAAGTTCTGATCAACATCCATATTCTGATGTTCACCTATAATCTGATCATCAATGTCTAGATGCAGAGAAGGTGTTGTAGACAATTCTGGAGTTTCAACAGCATCAGGAATTGGAGTTGTTAAAGGATTGGTTTGAGCTGGTGGAGCTTCTAAATAGAGAACCTCAGGCACAACCAGGTTGTGAATATCAATTTCAACACTTGTGCCTGGGTCTGCAGTAGATACTGGTTCATGTACAGGAGACACAGATGGTGTAGATGCTTTATCTGTAGCAGCTTCCTGAGTTAGTGTCAATGGAGGTGGAGATGCAGTAACTTCAGCAAATTCTGGCTCTTTTGAGATCAGAGATTCCTGATCTCCTTCCTTAGCTGCTTTATCCTTATCCTCTGAAACTGGCATGTGAGCTCTCTGTTTCTTTCTTTTCTTTGAAGGTGGAGATACCTTGGGAGTTTCATCAGAATACATCCTTCTAAGCCTTTTGAGAAGCTTAGAACCCCCAATTCCAGTATCCTTCTGAGAAGAGACCTTCTCAGCTTCTGTAACAACAGGTTCTGATGCAGGAACCTGTTCCTCACTGTCTGACTCATCTCTCAGAACAATCCTCCTTCTCTTCTGTGGTGTCTGAGGTACAGTCTTTGTCCTCTTGGGCTTGGAAGATGAAGGCTTCACAGTATGTGCTGATGATGAAGGTTGAGTTATCTGTGAAGGTTTGAGATGTGTTCTGATAGAGGGTTGAGTAGGTTGAGGTGTATGTGTGGTATGTTCTGATGGTTGTTGTGGTGTCTGGGATGTGCTGGTGGGTTGAATATCAGGGTAAACAGATCTGTAAGTGTGAGGATCAGCATTTACCAGGATCTGTTTTACAGACTGAGGTATCTGTAAGGGTCTAACCACCTTTTTCTTAAGGTCAGCATTTACCAAGTCATTAAAAGCCCGTTTTGCAAGTTTAAAGGGTGGAAATAAAGAACTGGCTGGTTGAGGTTCATTAGCACATCAAAAAGTATATATAAGCTGACAGAATCTAGCAAAGTATACTACATTCCTATCCTCTGTCATCCTATCCCCTATAAAGCCTAGCACAACACTTGCAAAATTAAAATGAGTTTGCTGAATAATAGCATACCCGATGTGCTGACTCATAATAGGAATGGCATCAAAGTTGGAACACTTATTGCCGAATGCTTTAGTGATGCAGTCGAAGAAAAAGTTTCATTCCTTTCTGATATGTGCTCTTTTCAACTGTCCAAGCTTGGCCAAACTCTTCTCATACCCCAAATTGGCCATGAGCTGTTGGAGAACGGGTTCCTCCGGTGTTGAGAAAATGCAGCCTTCTGGTAAGTGTAGAGCTTTACGAACTGCTCCAGGAGTTACCACATGCTCAACATCATTTACTTCGAAAATAATGCTTGGAGTACCAGTAGCACCACCATTATCAAAATGCCCAGTCCGCCAAAATGTCAGAACTTGTTGGCTGGAAATGACTTGAGGCTGGGTCAATGCATACCCAATCTCACTGTGTGCTAGAAGATCTTGCACAAAGTGCAAATCAGATGGAGCTTCATCATGGTTTAAGATTGCAGCATAGTTGTTGGTTACAAACTTGGCTCCATCTATAATCAAATCCTTAGGTGCCATGAGAAAAATTGAGAAATAAGGTTGTCTGTAAGGTGTTTGATAAAATGTCTGTATGAAAAAAAACGTCAGGAGATGAGAGAGAATAGAAGTAAAGAAAGAGAGATAAAGTGTGAAAGTAAATAAAAGATTTTACAATCTTCTCTCTCTTTTACTTATACACGGTAGAAAAAGTAACCTGTTGGACACCAGTCAGACATGCAGCAGTAAAGAATAATTAATGGGCACGGGAAAACAGTAATCATTACTTATCACATGCAGTTTTTCAAGGAAAAACCGTTTCATTTATCAAGTAATCCCATTAATTAAGGTAGTTCAGTTTTAATTTTAAAATTTAAAACTGATCCCACTTAGTAAATCATTTTCACTGCGAGTCCAATATCCTGTAAAAATACAATGAGTGAGAGAATGACCAAAAATAAATCAAGTAAACAGGTACTGCCAAGTCAGAATCAGAACTTGATTTGTATCAGAGATAAAATAGTCATCAGAATATGGATAAATTAGGATTTAAAAATGCATCAAAATACCAAACAACTCAGAGACAAAATCTTGCAACAATATAAAATTTCATTAATATATTGAGTGAATACATTTCATAAAATTTAAATTACATCACAAAATTACAAGATTGTCCTAAGCTACAACTCCTAACATCAACAACTATTGTCCTAAGCTAAGAAGCCTGACAAAGCTGACGGTGAAGAGAAACAGGGAGCAGAAACTATTTCTTCTTCCTACTCTCAACAAAAAGAACAGCGAGATGAATGATTCGCTCCTGCTCTCGAAGACGACGGAGATGTAGTTCTCTTCGAGCTGTCAACAGATCACGTTTAATAATCTCAGGAAATCTAATCCAGAGATTGTGAGGAATGTTGTCGATAGGGTATGGAGTTGGAATTCCATTGATAAAGACATGTGCTGTCTCAGTAACATAATTGTAAAACCACCCAAACGCAGCCATTGTTGGTGATAAGAATAAGACGAGAGTGATTTTTGTGAGTAAATGATATATGTGTTGGCTTGAATGAAGTGTTAGTTTTTATAGCCAATGGAATGTCAGGAGACGCAAGGAAAAGTTAATGATTATAGGTAGAAATAATTCTACCTCGTCTCCCTAGACTTAGGAGAAAAAAAACAGTCATTGGAAGTGTAAAACAGGATTTAATGCGCACACGAAACAAGTAAAAATTACTGTGCATAGCCGTGTACCACTAATCCAAATTATATTGACTGTTAATATCTCACCTAAACATATTTTGATTTCAAATACGATTGTTTCAGATTTTAACCATAAATAAGTCAAGTAAAGAATCATGTGTTAATATCAGAACTTAGACTTATATCAGAACTTAACAGTTATCAGAACATGATTTCTTAACTCGAAAAGTGAATGCCTATTTCTGTAATTCTTCACACAAATTCTGATTTCGGTTATGCAGAACTTAATCATCAGAACTTTCACCAGAACATGTCCTCAAAATTAAGGCAATCTGACACATAAACTGTTCATCTAAAACATCATTTATCACCACAGTAATTTTCATCATTCATATGGAGTGAATGTGTGTGCAGTAAGCTAAATATCAGATAAGGATTAAAGTCTGATTCACTTCAGTACATCTTAGAAATAAGGCATAATTAAGAACTTTGCTCAAAATCTGTCATGATTCTGAAGTCTACTTTAGAATGAGTTCATGCATGAGTCCACCTCAACTGTTTTGTGCTCATTTTATGCATCTTTTGAAATTCCATTTTACAGTGGCTTCTCAGTGTAAGTGAGTCACGACTGCTTATCAGAATTTATGCTATTATCAGAGTATTTCTCCAGTAATCATAGAGTGTGAAAAGTCACCAAAAAAAATAATTATTTGCTTTTCTGATGCAATTACTTTATACCAGCAATGCACTTGGGTCGTCCCATTCACATTCTTTACTCTGGATCTCAAAGGAGTACCCGATTTTTATTCCTTTTTCTTTTCCTTTTATTTTGATAAGTGAGGCTTATCAGCACTTAGTACATTCACCAGATTTACTAACATCAGAACTTAACAGATGAGAAGCATTATTCTAGTTTTTGACTTAGTAATAAGATAGACAAAGTAAACTTAACTAAGCTCAATATCAAAATTTGCTTGTGTCAATTGATTTCCACATAAATAATTACTTCAAACATGGGATCTTTAGTATATTAAAGACTACTAGGTCAGCATATAGCACAGTTATCCTCATAGGAGTGAATAGTCACAGAAATAGTCATATCACTATCAGAGTTTAGAAATTCATATCAGACAACAATCAGTACTTTAAGCAATTTTTAATTAAGCACAGAATACACAAAGATAGTAATATATGTAAATACTGATCATAAGGTCTGATGCATCAGAACAAAAGCTAAGCAGATTTAGAGAAAGAACCTGAAACCATTTCAAGTTCATTTACCAATCTTGTAAAAGTAGCTTCACATAGTGGTTTGGTGAAGATATCTGCTAGTTGTTGATCTGTTGGAACAAAGTGCAATTCCACTGTACCTTCATCCACATGTTCCCTTATGAAGTGGTACCTAATGCTGATGTGCTTTGTCATTTAGTGTTGAACTGGATTACCTGTCATAGCAATCGCACTTTGATTATCACAGTAAATAGGGATTTTAAAATATGTTAACCCATAATCCAGTAACTGATTCTTCATCCAAAGAATCTATGCACAACAGCTTCCTGCAGCAATGTACTCTGCTTCTGCAGTTGATGTGGAAATTGACTTTTATTTCTTGCTAAACCAAGAAACCAATCTGCCTCCAAGAAATTGGCAGCTTTCATTTGTGCTCTTTCTGTCAATTTTGCAACCTGCAAAATCTGCATCTGAGTAACCTATTAGTTTAAAATCTGATTCTCTGGGATACCACAATCCCAGATCAGCTGTTCCCTTAATATACTTGAATATTCTTTTCACAGCTGTGAAGTGAGGTTCTCTTGGATCTGCTTGAAATCTTGCACAAATACAGGTAGCATACATGATATCAAGTCTACTAGCAGTTAGATAGAGTAAAGAGCCAATCATACCTCTGTAATCAGTAATATCTACTGATTTACCAGTATCCTTATCCAATTTTGTTGCAGTGGCCATGTGAGTGGATGCACTTGAACAATCTTGCATTCCAAATTTCTTCAGCAAGTTTCTGGTGTACTTGGTTTGACAAATAAAAGTGCCTTCTTCATTCTGCTTGACTTGAAGGCCCAGAAAATAGCTGAGTTCCCCCATCATACTCATTTGATACCTTGACTACATCAGTTTGGCAAACTTCTTGCGAAGTCTATCATTTGTAGAACCAAAGATGATATCATCAACATATATCTGAACCAAAAGTAAGTCCTTACCATGGTTGAGGTAGAACAGTATTTTGTCTATAGTTCCTCTGTTAAATCCACTTTCCAGAAGAAACTGAGCTAAAGTCTCATACCATGCTCTTGGAGCTTGCTTAAGGCCATAAAGTGCTTTATCAAGCCTGTAGACATGATTTGGATATTTGGGATCTACAAAGCCTGGAGGTTGTTCAACATATACTTCCTCCTCTAATTCTCCATTGAGAAAAGCACTTTTCACATCCATTTGAAAGACAGTAAACTTTTTGTGAGCAGCATAAGCCAAAAATATTCTTATGGCTTCCAATCTTGCAACTGGTGCAAAAGTTTCATCATAATCAATTCCCTCATGTTGAGAATATCCTTTTGCAACCAACCTTGCTTTATTCCTTGTAATTATGCCATCACTATCAGTTTTGTTTCTGAACACCCATTTTGTACGAACAACAGATCTGTTCTTTGGTCTTGGCACTAGGGTCCAGACTTTGTTTCTTTCAAATTCATTTAACTCTTCCTGCATTGCTTGCACCCAATCAGCATCTTGAAGAGCTTCTTCCACTTTCTTTGGTTCAGTCTGAGAAATAAAAGAATTATAAAGACATTCACTTGAAGTAGTTGTTCTAGTTCTGATACCTGCATCAGGATTTCCAATTATTAAATCAGGTGTATGTGATTTAGTCCACTTCCTTGCAGATGGAAGGTTTTCTCTAGAACTGGATGCTCCCCCATGATCCATGCTATCTTCATCAACATTTTCTGATGCTCCCCTGAAACTATGCTCTCTGAGTTGGATCCTTTAGAATTTAAGTTTTCAGAACTATCAGAACTTGGCTTATCAGAACTTGATGAATCAGAACTTGAAGAGCCAGTTATATGCTCTAATGCTTCTTGAGATGTGGTTATATCTTCAGTATGCTCCCCCTGCACAGGTGCATTTTCCTTTGGCATAGTCACCACAGTTTCAATAACATCATAGTTTAATCCATCAGAGTTTGCTGTATCAGGACTTAGTCTGTTAGGGTTTTCAGTATCAGAATTTAATTCTTCATTTTTGAATCTCAGCTGATCATGATCATTGAAATCTTCAAGTCCAGTAATCTTCTTATCATCAAAAGAGACATTGATAAATTCCATGACCACCCTTGTTCTCAAGTTTTAGACTCTGAAGGCTTTTGTGGAAAGTGGATATCCAACAAAGATTCCTTCATCAGCTTTTAGATCAAATTTGGATAGCTATTCAGGATGAGTTTTAAGAATAAAACACTTGCATCTAAATATATGAAAATACTTCAGATTTGGCTTCTTTTTCTTCACCATCTCATATGGTGTCTTTCCTTGCTTGTTAATGAGTGTTGCATTCTGAGTAAAACAAACAGTCTGCACAGTTTTAGCCCAAAAATAGGTTGTAAATTTTGCTTTATCAAGCATAGTTTGTGTAGCTTCAATGAGAGTTCTATTCTTTCTTTCAACAACTCCATTTTGCTATGGAGTTCCAGGAGCAGAAAATTCCTGCTTGATTCCATGATCTTTGCAGAACTCTTCCATTGTCAAATTCTTGAACTCAGTGCCATTATCACTTCTTATTATCTTCACAGAATCTTTGACCAATTTATCCAGTTTCTTGACATGATCAATCAAGATAGATGCGGTTTCACTTTTTGTGTGCAAGAAATACACCAATGTGTATCTGGTGAACTCATCCACTATGATCATAGCATATTTCTTCTTTGCAATAGACATGACATTCACTGGACCAAATAGATCAACATGTAGTAGGTGATAAGGCTCAAGAATTGATGATTCAGTCTTGCTCTTGAATGAAGATTTTCTTTGTTTAGCCTTCTGACAAGAATCACAAAGGCCATCAGGAGCAAATACTGACTTTGTCAGTCCTCTCACAAGATCTTTCTTGACTAGTTCATTTATATTTTTGAAATTTAAATGAGAGAGTTTCTTGTGCCAGTTCCAGCTTTCTTCAATTGATGCTCTACTCATCAGACAGATTGCAGAACCATCAGAACTTGATGAAAGCTTAGCTTCATAAATGTTACCATGCCTGTATCCTTTCAGAATAACTTTGCCTGTAGATTTGCTTACAATTTCACAATGTTCTTCAAAGAAATCCACATGATAACCTCTGTCACAGATTTGACTAACACTCAGCAGATTGTGTTTAAGTCCTCAGACCAGAGCTACTTCTTTAATGATGACATTTCCAAGATTGATATTGCCATATCCCAATGTTTTTCCAATGTTGCCATCTCCATAAGAAATACTTGGGCCAGCCTTCTCCACAAAGTCTGATAGCAAGGCTTTATTTCCAGTCATATGTCCTGAACATCTACTGTCCAGAACTAGGATATTTTTCCTGTTTCCCTGCAATCACAAAGACCACTAATGATTAGTTTTAAGGACCCAGACTTGCTTGGATCCTTTGGCCTTATTAAGTTTGTTAACATTTGCAGCGGTTTTAGCATCAGAGTTTATGTTAGCATTTTTCTTATCAGAATTTACACTATCAGACTTTGAATCAGAACTTACACTAGAAGGAACAATGCTAACTTTCTTTAAAGAAGGTTTTATTTGATAATAATCATAGTACAAACTATGATATTCCTTACAAGTATAAATGGAATGCCATAAACTACCACAATGAAAACAAGGATTTTGTGGCTTATATCTAACAGACTGACTCTTAACTCCTGACTTTGAAGGTAAGGAGTTTATGTTCTTATTCTTCTTGCAAAAAGAAGCCAGATGGTTAGAACTTCCACGGTTATGACACGTTTTTCTAGGAGCATCAGGAACAGGCTTATAATCATTGCCTTTATTCACACCTTCCTTTCCATTCCTATTTTTCCTAGGTGATTTTACCTTGTTTGCATTCTTAACATCTTTCAGCTTATGCTTAAGCTGTTTCTTAGTCATTAAGCCTACGTTTACTTCAGTTGTCTTTTCCTGTTTTAGTTTGTCAGAAGTTAATTCCTTTTTAACTTCTGATTTCTCAGTATCAGACTTTACAGCTACAAACTTAACAGGTTTTAACTTTGGCTTTTGTTTAACAATTATAGGCTTAATATCTATAGTTCCTTTTTCATTCTTATCATCTCCATAACCTAAGCCCTCTTTCCAGTTTCCACTACTTAACAAATTCTGAGTTGTTCTGCCAGAGTTAGTCCAAGTCCTGATAATCTCTCTTTCCTTTTCTAACTCAGTTTTTAGATATTCATTCATTTTAAGTACTTCATCCCTAATATAGAAAGCATCATCTCTATCTTTCTGAGTTTGATGGAACATGACTAACTCTTTTTCTAAATAATCATTCCTCCTTTTACAAGCAAGATTTTCAGAAGTTAATCTTTCACATATTAAAGTTTGATCTCTATCGCTAATGAACATGGTTTTAAGATATCTTCTCAACTCATTAATATCATCAGTATGAAAGGCATAAGTAGTTTGAGGTACCTTTAACTCAGCAGCTTCAGGACTGCTATCAGTATTTACCATATCAGCATTTGCCATCAAGGCATAGTTCTTCTCACTTTCAGAATCTGAAGTGTCTGTCCAGCTTTTCTTCTTTGTGACAAGAGCCTTGCCTTTGTCACTCTTCACTTTCTTGCAATCAGGAAATATGTGGCCTTTCTCACCACAGTTGTAGCATTTGATATTTGTGTAATCTCCTCTGTCAGACTTCCCTCCTTTGCCTTCAGATTTTCTGAAATTCTTCTTATCAGAAATTGCACCTTTTCTGGAAAACTTCTTTCCCTTCCTGAACTTCCTGTATGCAATCCTTGTGATTCCTTTCACCATAAAAGCACACAGCTTCATCATCTCTTCATCAGCATCCATCTCAGGCGAGCTTTCAGTTTCTGAGTCACCATCATTATCAGAACTTGATGACTTAGTATCAGACTTTGTGAAGAGCGCTTTACCCTTGCCTTTCCTTGAGGTAGCTGCCTTGGGGGATTCTTCTTCAGCCTTAAGAGCAACTGTCCTTGACTTTCCTCCTTTCCTCTTGCTTCTTTGTTCCATCTCAAGTTCATGAGTCTTGAGCATCCCATAGATTTCATCAAGAGTTGTTTCTTCAAGACTATAGTTGTCTCTTATGATTGTGGCCTTCAAATCCCAGTTTTCAGGAAGAGCTAACAAGAATTTAAGGTTTGAATCTTCAAGATCATACTCCTTATCAACCAGTGACAGATCATTCAAGAATTTGACAAATCTATCATATAAATCAGTCAATGACTCATTAGCCTTTGAGTCAAAGTGTTCATACTCTTGAGTGAGTATTGTCTTCCTGTTCTTCTTAATCGAATCAGTTCCCTGACATCTTGTTTCCAAGGCATCCCATATCTCCTGTGTAGTTTTGCAGTTTATTACCCTATTTGACATTACATTATCAATGGCATTATGCAGTAAGTGTCGTACCTTAGCATCCTTAGCAATTGATGCGATATCTTCAGCAGTATAATCACTCTTCTCTTTTGGCACAGACTTTGCTGCTTCACCTGCAACTGCAACAGCGAGTTTTGTTGGATTGTGAGGTCCTTCCTTGATTCTATCAAGATATTCTGGATCTGTAGCTTCCAGAAACATAGTCATCCTCACCTTCCATATGGGATATTCAGATGGTTTCAATATGGGAACTCTAATAGCCTCATATCGACTATGGATTTGTGTCTTTGGAGGTTCTTCAGTTTTGGTGGGCTTAGTTGGAGTTTCAACTTCAGACATGATTGTTTTTTGATCTTAAACTGTTTGTGTGTTAACAGATTAGCTCTGATACCACTTGTTACGTCACACACACTGTAGAAGGGGGTTGAATACAGTGTATAACACAATCAAATCGAATTTAAATAACACAAGTAACAGAAAATAGACTTTATTCAAAGCAATAAACTCTGTTACAATATGGAACTGTCCTCTCTCAGTGATGAACAAATATCACGAGAGCTGCTAGGGTTACAATGAATAATATTCTCGATAATGATAACACTTATAGTGTAAACCCTATGTCTGTGTTTATATACTACACAGTTACAAGATAATCGCTAATTGATATGGAATATAATTCTGCTTCCTAAAATATATCAATCAGATATCTTTTCTTCCAAGTATTTCATTCTTCATAGAATTCCTTCTTCATGCATATCTCTTCTTACATTTGTCTCGATCTTCTTTCCTTTCAATCAGCCGCCTTCCTTATCTGAAAGTTTCCTTTAAGTCCTGATATTATCTCCTGATAAATATCTCCTGAACCTTAAGTACTGATAACTTAAGTTCTGACTTCAGTATAAGTGCTGATTTCAGTTAAGTACTGATTTGTCCTATTTAAGTAAGATCTGAAAACTAAACATAAATCATATTAGTCATGACATTATCAAATATATCTAACAGGGATATACTGTTATAATGAAGAATAGTATGTTGGAAGTCACTAAAGGGGATTTAGAGATACTCAAAGGTCAAAAAAATAAGAGAAATTTTTTGTGCTAGAAGGAGAGGTTATTGTTCGAGGGGAGGCATTGGCGAATCGACGTCGATGGCTTGATGGTGACCGTTAATTTAGTTGTGCATGAAATCATATTGGGTTGAAGGGGAGGATTGTTGGGGTTAAACCCAATAGGTAGTATGGGCTTGCTGATAGAAAACATATTTGGATTGGGTAATAATTGTATAGGTAGATAATTATTATCATAATTGAGTTGGGTAATAATTGTATGGGTAGACAATTATTATTATAATGGGATTATGTTATTAGTCTTGATGGTCAAGTTTGTGATGACTACATATACATAGTCATGCTATTGTTTTGATGTATGTTTGAGTATTGTTTGACTTAAGTATTGCGTGACCGAATACCGTTTGGTGAGATTGATTTTATTATTGATAACTATTTGTATTTTTACAATCAAAGTTGGGACGTGGGTTTTTTCGCGTCATATATTGTGCGTGTGTGTGTTTTGCATTGTTTGTTTGGTTATATTTGTGTGTATTCCCCCTAACAGTTCAGTACTATAAAGTTCAGTTCTTTTTAAGTTTGATATTACTATTTCACTCTCATACATTGTTATCATATAAAATAGTATAATATATAAATTTAAAATTGATATATATTTTCCAAAAAAAAATTACTCAGCAATTTCCACAAATTTTTGATTATATCATAATAACGGGGATTTTTTTCGGTAGAAATATTTTATGGTTTTCGGCAAACAAATGAAATCGAAAGCTTGCTTAAAAAATTATAAAATGTTTAGCTATGAAGTCATCAAATTCTGTTGCAATATTTTTTGGTAGAAATATATTATAGTTATCCAAGTATGTTACTTGGATAGCGCCTTCATAAGTGCTATGCATGCAAGCGTTATCCAAGTGCATATACTCCCTCAGTCCTTTTCATTTCCTTACACTTTCCTTTTTGGGATGTTCTATTCATTTTCTTATATTTCAAAACTTTCCAAAAATAGTCAATGGGTCCCACCATTTCCCCAATTTTCCACCCTTTTCACACTACTTTTACCCCACTATCTCCCTTTTATACATTAGAAATCAATGGGTCTCACCACTTCACCCACTTTTTTTTTCTTTTTCACTACTTTATACATATTTGTTAAACTCCGTGCCCAATCCTTTTGATAATAAATCAAAAAGACGGAGGGAGTACTGCTTAGGGAGCACTTTTATAAACGCTATTCAAGCCCTTTTACTTAAAAAAAACATCACATGCATAACTCTTTTAGAAATGCTATGCAAGCTTCACTTAAAAAAATATTTTTATTATTTTTTGCCATTTATTAATCTATAATAACAATTAAAAATTGAAAATTCATAATTACCATAAAATTTGGCATTGCCAATTCAAATCTCAATAAAAGTAGATTACCGCAACCTCCAGATAAATTCCAAATATCTACAACTTACATGAACCTTATATGGAAAGATCATTATTTACATATTAAATCTTCCTCATCTATTTGTACAATACATAATAAACCTAAAGTAGCTTATTTTCATGTTGCTCTGGTTGCCCTCTGGCTTGACAACTTTTTCTTGCTCTTTTTAATGTGGACTTTGCACTTGCTCCTTCAGATCCTCCTATGTGCCTGCAACTTGAAATCTTCCAATTAAGATAAGGACATGACAATGATCACAAATATAAATACATTGAATATGAAGGGATTCTAGTCACTTGAAAACACGTAAAAATGTAAAGTAAATATGCTCAAGTAAAAAGTAAATTCACCATTCAGAGCAATCTTTCAAAATAAGAACTAGGACTCCAAATAGATCTAGAGAGAGAACTAAATAGAACTCTAACTTCTATTTCTTTAACCAAATATTTAACTTACCCGAACATCAGTCATTTGCATTTTACCAACAAACCACAACATGCAGACCAACAAGAATAGACATGCACACCTAGGCGGCTGCAATTGCCAAGCAAGAATTTACCTGAACAATTCTATACCGACTTGCACCGACTGTCTTTTCTTGTCAATGGCCTTGTGTTGTGTGTTCATCTAAGCTTTTTTTGTATTTTAATGTAAGAGAGGGAGGGATATGATGCCATGATTTGTGTGTTTAGTTTATTTTGCACAGTACTTATTTACAGTACCTTGTCAAGCTTATAGCTTATTCATCTCATTGTTAAGACCATGAGCTACCTGCAACCTTGTCAAGCTTAACTTGTCCCTATCATTGTTAAGACCATGAGCTACTTACAGGAAGTGGTTGATGACTTAATACGTATGAATAAATTATTTTTGATTTTATATCGGAACTTGCTAAATTATAGCTCTACGATGAAGTTTATTCATTACCTTAACCTCTACACTCTTCTGTTTATTTCTGCTGTCTCTGCCAGGACAGCTCTACTCTGGGCTCAAAAATGTGGAAAAATTGTTTTCTTTTCTGCTTCAGTTTTTATTTTTATTTGAACACCCAAAAAACTAGTAACTTTTAGTTAATGCTTTCCTAAATTAAAATGAGTAATTCAGTTAAAGTTTAATGTGCATACTAGAATATAAGCCAGTGAGTACTAGTATTGAGTAATTAGATAAACTGTTCAATTATTGAGTTATATTAGATTGTAGTAGAATTTTATGAGTGTAAAACTCTTAGTTTAACCGCATGTAATCCATTTTCTTTGTTGGCCAAGCACTCGAAAAGCAAGATATTTTGATTGTCAAGATGCCTGCCCTAAACAACCCAAGTAGTCACATCTGGTACTTAAAGGTATGCTAGTGAATAACTTTAGTAAGCTAGTATTATGCAAATATTCAAGTTGCAGTGTAACGAGTGTACGCGGTTCGGATCGGATCGGTTTTGGGGTAAAAGTCGAACCAAACCACGAAGAGCGGTTTTAAAAAATTGTCATCCGCAACCGTAAATGCGGTTGCGGTTAACCGCGTCATTTGCGGTTGCGAATTTGCGGTTATTGCGGATCGGTTTGCGGTTCAACCACTTATTTTAAAATAATTAATAATTTGGAAAAAAATAAATTCGAAATATTAATAAATTGAAATTTAAGAGACGTGATAAATTATATTCAAAAATAAAATATAAACAAATGCTCCGTGTGGAGTAAGGATATTAAAAGCATACAAAAATGTGGAGGCGAGAGAAAAAAAAGAAAAGGATAAAAAAAATTACATGTTAGATTATATTTTTCATTTGTTTGGTTATATATCTTATAATGATTGTGAATCTTATGAATGAAGTCTTAACATTAACCTAAGATTAGTTGATAAATGTGTATACTTATTAATTTTTATTAATTTATATGATATCAACTATATTTTTGGAAATATATTTTATTATAAATATATGTTGCGAGTTGCGGTTGCGATTTTCAAGAATTTAAAACCGCATCCAAACCGCGAATGAGCGGTTTTTAAAATTTAAATCCACATGCAACCCGCTTTTCGCGATTATCCGCAAATGCGGTTCGGTTGCGAGCGGTTGAGCGGTTTGATGCGGTTGAGCGGTTTATCTGTACAGCCCTAGTAACGATAAAGAATATTATTATGTTGTCTATATATTGCAATGATGAAGCAGGCCTCTTCAATGGTTTCCTTCTAAATTTTTAATTTCCTGTTCTAGTGGTAGGTAGGGTGTAACAGTTCACAGAAAAAATATAAAATGATTTTAATCTGTATATATATAGTACGCAAACCCTGTTCATTTGTTTAAACCAGGGTTCCCAACACCATGTTCAGTTTGAGAAAATATTCCTCAGTCTTATATATAGCTACTTTGTGAACTAATTTAGCGCTAAATTCCACTATTATGCGTGCCAATGGGAAACTATCGATCTTATTGTAATTCTCAATCTTTTAATATATTGGTTCCAAATAAAGTGAAAAATTGAAAGTCTAAAATTGCTTATGTTTCAGGTCACTTTAAGAGACCCATAAGAAATTAGTTAGGAATTTGGCCAGAGATCATCATTTTGTTTTAAGTTTAACGTATCTTAAAAATGTCTATTTCATTTTTCTTCATGGTAAATTGTTAATTACATGTAAACTCTGTACATAAATGATTTGCAGATGCTTAAGTTTATAGTATTACTACACAACAAACTCATCGGTTTCAAGAATTTATCTATTCCTGCACAGGAACTTAACCCTAAGTCTAATACTACCTAAATTCAAACTAAAATTTGAGAAGATTAAAAACATCTTAAGATACCTTTAATTTTAAATTGTAATGCCAAGAGAAGAGAAGTTTAAAATCAAAGATGAGGCTATTGATAGAGATTAAAATGACTGCAAATTACGATCTCCACAATCTGAGATGAAGTTTGACATACCTTTAACAAGAGATATAATCAAGGCGGCTAAAATTGAACAGAAGCCCAAACCGAAACTTCTGGTTTCACTAATCAATTTAATCTCAAATTGAAATATTTAGGGTTTCAAGAGCAAGAACAAAAATCTACCAAATTGTTGAATCTCCTTAATCCATTGAACACCAAGTCGATTAGAAGTAAACATATACATTTAGATCAATATATATAATGTGTATCTCGAGCGCCTGTAAAATTATGTACAGATGAATGAAAGAGTTTCGGATTACAATGAATATCCTCTATACTGCTTCGTTATAATCTATCCATTATATATCCACTTTTGAACATCCCCCGTCTATCTGGAATGTGTAAGCGCTCCATCATGTAAGAACCCGTCAATCCCAACAATTATAATCATTTGCAAATGATTTTAGGATGTTTGTTTGATGTGATTATTCCTCGAATTCTGAAGTGTGTCGGTAAAAGGCTATGGTGTTAGATAAAATCAACTTTGTAACGTTATGAAAAATACCAATACAGCTTTGGTAATTATATATGCTGATTTGTGATTTTCTTCAATTTCAGGGCTGAATTTTGCATTATAATCCCGAGTCTTACAATGTACTCCAGTTTTGATTTTGTCGTCAAACTATGGGGTGCTGCGGTTTTCCAGAAAATTTATGGTTTCAAGCACCAAACTGGTTCTCTAACATATGTATTGCCAAAATTATATGGTAGTTCTGCTTTCAGAGACAACAAAGAGTATTTTCTTCTAATTCTTACTAAGGTTTGCACCATATTTATACTTGTATGCCTTATATTTGTAGGGGCTCGTAGTTAACGCCCAAATGTGTGTTAAGTATTAGCAGTAAAGTAGTAAAGTTGGCCAATAATGCACTAATTATAAAATTCAGCTCATGGCCATCCACAAAAATCAACACGGAGAGGGTGCATGATGGTCTAATCTGATTCCAAAACTACTATCTGATTGTGGTTACAAAAATACTTTGATCTTAAAGGAAGTGGTGCCCTGTGACTAGGAGTAGTACCGCTTTCATCAATTTATATCAATGTTGCGGTATTGTTGACTTCGCGAGAACCTTCTTACAGAAGAGCGGAGCTCGAATAACTAATGAGTTTGATCTTCTAAACCATGTTTTCTTGAGTGTGCTTATGTAATACTTATACTTCATTCCCTTGATAAGTAAATTGTAACATTTTTATATTTTAGGCCTATAGTATGCAATCATTCTGATATGTAGCCCTAAAATACTATTATTGCAGTACTGCTCATTTTATATCCAATCCCAAGTCCTAACAACCTCTTGTCAATGCATTTCAGGCCTTTATTCGTGCTTTTTTATGAAGTTGGATGCAAAAATTACACACAACTCCAATGTACCTAAATTTATGAAGTCCAATTGTTATGGCTTCATAATCTATATAGCAAGATAATCGTTTTATTTTACCATTTGAACGAGAATCACCCAAATATCTAGATAAATTGAGCTGGAAAAAATAGGCAAAGTCTTTGTTAGTTTGTTTATTTACATGCAAAAAATATTGTTGCATTGATTGTTAGTATAATTGTACTGTCTCTCTTATCATTAATCAGTGGCAAATATAAATACACTCCAAATTGTTACAGTTGAAACTCCATGAGAGCCTACTAATAAATCTGACCAGTTTCTTACTTTCTTGCACTTTTCTGTGAAGGCACTGCAATGCAACCGGACCAGAGAATTAACAAAATACCATAATAGAAACCTTTAGTATAATAAGCCTTTAATACTATCTCAAGGGACTGCTATGACGGAAGACACTGAACCACCTGAGAAATTAACATCTAAGTGTGCGATTATGCTTCAGGAAATCAACACATCAACTCTCCACCCTATCATAAACGGCTTGGAGATTTATATTCTTAGGAAGATATGTAGTAACAAACAGTTGATCAAGAGAGTAAGCTCTGGCTCTATTAGGCTCTACTTTTTCGGTACCGGAAGTACTAACCCGTTTCGACTTATTAAAGTCGACGGTTAACTTATTAAAGTGTGTATTGTAAGGGAAGGCCCCAGCTAACGAAGATGATTCGGATGATGGTGAGAGCAATGACGAGAGTACTGAGTCTGATGAAGATCGTGACATGAGCCGTTCTTTTTATGATCATGTCCCTCGTGGTGGTCCAGTCATTAGGGGTTAATTTTAGCTTTATGTATTCGAATGTTTGTAAGATACCCAAGTTGTGGTTGTAAACTGAATTTGATTTGTAAACTAAATTTTAGTTTGCTTTCTACTTTTGATTGTGAATTAGTACGGATTTACGATATCACTAATGTAAATTATGTATTGTGACTTGATTGCGAGGTTTAGAGTTTGTTTTAAATTTGCGATTGCATGAGATTTTGGCAGGTTTAGAATTTAAATTGGAAGCCGAAAATGGCTGGATACTGAAAAATTAGTATTTGGTTATTCTGAAAAAACAAACTTACGACGGTTTTTCTTCAAACATTCCGTCGTAATTTTTCTGTTAAAACAAACTTACGGCGGTTGTTCTTCATATATTCCGTCGTAAGGTATCCATATTTTCATATTTAAAAATATTTTTTTTGAATTATCATTTCCCAGCTTGTGGGCCCCACCTTCTAAAATACGACGTTTTTCCTGTCGTAATATACCTTACGACGAATTCTTCCATCGTAAATTTATGATTTATCTCACTAAAAGTGGGTCCCGTAAAGTAACATTCGACGTTTTTTTCCGTCGTATGTGCATAACTTACGACGTTTTTTTCCGTCGTATTATGTTATCTTACGACGACAAATTCCGTCATAAGTAGATTTATTATTTTATTGAGTATGTGGGTCCTGACTTCCTAACTTGCGACGCAATTTTATCTTGTGACGAAAAAACGAACTTACTACTCGACCAAAAACGACGATTTTTTTCCGTCGTAAATGGTCAGATTTCTTGTAGTGTTCCTTTCAATCTTATCTGGTAATTCTTTTAGTAATTATTATGCACGTTCATTAGCATTTGTAAATTTTTGTAGAATTATTATGTTTGGATATCATTTTCCGAAAATAGAGTAAACATGCAGTGATCTGTTATAAGTGTAGAGGTTTTAACGTAGAAGAAAACCATATTGTTCTTTCCTAAGTTTGTACAACTTACAATTAAAAGATATCTTTATAATGTATTCTCTTAATTTCATGGAGTTAAAGTGCAATAGAGAAGGGAAATGTAGATATCAGATCTCAAACAGGTTTAGATTATTTTTTTCCTTCTTTGTTAATCTCCCTCTGTTTCTTCATTATCTAAATAAAGTGATTGTAGATATTTTTTCTAATCACAAGCCAAATGCAAGTGAAGGGAAGCCATAGAGGCTACAATTTTACATACTTGAAGTTGTTCCACAAATTGATACTAACATTGAATTGTGAGAGATTCACCTGTTAGATTAATTAAGACTGCAATTTTAAAATTTGATTTCTAGCTCATTAAAGGCTATACTATATATATATATATGTATTTTTTAAGGAAAATGTTAGAGATACAAAATGAGTTATTAAAATAATTATAAATGCCATATGTCACATATTAGTTGGCTAAATATAAATGAACCCCTGACAGATAGGACCAATTAAATTTTTTTATTGTGTCACATCACCCAGCCATGTCATTATATGACAATTTTTTGTAAATTTCTTTTATACCTCTAACATTACTCATTTTTTAATATGGTTGGTTTGAATACAATCATAATCACAACTCTGTCAGGGTGATAATACATGTTTGCACCAGTCCCGAAATCTATGATATGTTCCCCATTATAATAACATATACTCTCTTCCAACTGTTTACATTTCTGAGGCAGTTTCCGGCACACATTCTAACGTGCATAAAAAGAATAGTTATGTAACTTATTTTTATAATTTTCTTTTTCTGAATAAAAGTTGAATGTTTTAATTTTTATTCAGAAAAACAAAATTGTAAAAAAAAATTACAGAATTATACTTTATATGCACCTTAAAATACGTGTCGAACACTTTCTAAAAAATATAAACAATTGAAAGGGACGAAGGGAGTAATAGTTTTAACTGCCATTGCTTAATACAAGATATTAGAATTAACAGTAAGCCTTTTACTTTTGAGTCTCGACACATTAAATATGCACTTGTGTCATTCTACAAATGCAACTTAGACATGTCATTGATCATATATATATTCTCCGACCTGGAGCATTTTAACGTTTTTTAAGCATAAGTCTATTGTAACTTAGACATGTCCTATTATTTGCTTGCTTGAAATATATAAGGGTTTAATTATAAATTAGGTTACTTACTGCTTTCAAATATATCAAGTGAGTCACTAATTACAAAACTGACTCACGCGAGTTACTAATTTGAAAATTTGTATCAAAAATATCAATCCATCGTGAGTCGAAATTCTTAAAAGTATTTTATATTGAGTTTTACATATTTTTTTATGAATAATATTATATCCAAATGAAAAATTCTGAGTTCTAGTATTTAGATAATATTTTTAGATTTTTAAAAATTTATCTACTATTTATTTTTATTTAAATCAAATAAAATAATTAAAAAAATAAAAATAAATAGTTTATAAAATTTTAAAAATATAAAAAATTATCTGAAATAGTAGAATTCAAATCTTTCATTTAGATTTAATATCATTTATAAAAAATGTGAAAAACTCAATATATAATATTTTTAAGAATTTCGACTAATGATAGAGTGATATTTTTGATATAAATTTTTAAATGAGTGACTCATTTGAGTCAGTTTTGTAATCAACGACTAACTTGATATATTTAAAAAATGTAGAAAGTGACCTATTTGATAATTAACCTCAAATAACCCAATATATAAATTTACCAAAGCGACATCATTTTTTTGCCATGCCTAACTTTGTCTCTTTATACATGTAAGTATACTTGTAAAAACTCGATGATTTTTAAGTCAATTTAATATGTATATAATGCTATATTAACAAGACTTGATGGATTGTTGATCTATAAAAAATATTATGTGACCGTTGTATTCTTGAACATGGAGTTAAGTTACTTTCCACTTTCTAAGACCTTCACAATATGTCATAGACTTGCTACTTTAATGATATATTTTATCCCTTGTCACTCGATATATTTAGGTAAAAAACTTGGTCACTTTTGAAGTTGTCCTTAGTGAACCGTCAAATCGGGGTTGCAGCCACCTAATTAACCTTAAACACTCGGCCGCAGATTTAAGTGGGTGTTTTTCAACAGTTTAATAGGTATTATTGTTTGCACTAGTATTGTCCCGGCCTGATTGGACTTCCATACCAATTAGATCGTATATTGGAATATGCTATGTCATGTATATACATGTATATGTTAAATCTTGATCGTTCATTTAATCTCAAAATATCTTTTACACGATTGTTGTATATCCAATTTTTGTTCGTAGACATTTTTGAATAAAATAAATATCTAATAACACAATCCAAGAGTGCAGTTTATTAATGAATTCAACTGCACTTCTAATAAACTCAAACTTGAAAAAAATAAGCTCTCACCTTCCATTTTTAGAATTTTGTTGTATCTATTATTTTTACCAAAATTTGCGGCTTAATAGATAAGTCTAATATGATTTAGTATTTAAATAATTAAAGTAAGAAAGTAAAAACAAGAACAATGAACGAACTCGACTCAAACAAACGGTGACGTGAAAACCCCCCCGTAAAAGGGTAAAAATCGCGGGTGGGACGATACCCAACCGAAATAGCTCCACTATAATGATATATAGATGAATAAAAGTGGTTACAATCATTTATATGATAGCAAATGAGGTATATAGCTCCATAATGGAGTAAGACGAGTGCAGAAAGTGTATCTTCAGTGCTGAGGATGTGTGTATGATGCTGATCAGTTGGTTTCCGTATTGAGTTCGTCATTTGGTCGAGTGTTTGAGTTGTTGCAGAAGTGTATCGATGTATGTATGTTGTAGATCAGCTAGGGGATGTATTTTCTTCATTTTCGCATGTATTTATAGGTGATTAAAGTCACTATGCAGTGGCTAATGTTCCAGCGAGTAGTCGTGGTTGGGTGGAGAAGATAACCTGAGTATTATGTATTGTGTAGATATGTCTCTCTCCCCTTGTGTAAGTAATCTTATCTGTTTATATGCTCCTTGGCAGCTTACCACTGGTCCCTGTTTTCCAGCCTCCACTCCTTATGAAAACTACTATAAAATAGGGATGAGAGCTCAACCATCCACCCTATTTTCATGGGTGGTTAATGACCAAGTCTTCAAGTTACACGGTTTTTGTACACGACTTATAGCATGTATCAATATTCATGTCCTCATCTGTATTTTTGAGCTCTTAAGTCGTCACGTCCTGCTAGCCAATAATCCAGCAACAACAATTTCCCTTAATTTTATTGGGTGTGTTCAACATCCAATGAAATTATCTGAATTTCATGTTCATGTCAATTCTGATCTTTGTAATACCATTATAGGATAACTTATTACCATACGTACTTCAGTCGTTTTGATTGCAGATTAGTTTCTTGCCTAGCCGAGACTCCAAATACTTCATGTTGAGCTACTGTCAAGTTGACATGTAGTGTTTTCATACTTCTTTACTGTCCAAGAGATGAATCTTTCTAAAGCAACCATGTGTCGAGTCAGCTTTCAAATATCTTTAACAATAGCAGGAGACATCTTCTTAATAATTGTATTGTTTTTCTTGGTATGATTTTCTATTCTTCTATCCTTGTGCTGCTCTTGATGACATAAAGTGTTTTATGTCCTGATATACCTGTCTTACAATTTGTAGTCTTCTTTATGTTGGTATATCAGTTATAATCGCCTTCGTATATATATGTTCTTCAAGATACTTTGTTTGCTCGTCGTATTCATGAATATTTCTTGAAGGAAGTCATTGTTCTTCAGGAATCATATATTAAATGTGTGTGATGGGTAATAATACTTCAAAAAAAAAGCACAATTGCACTTGAGGTCCGAATGATGTTCTTCCATTAGACGATGTTTATAGCGATGACAGTGCTCAAAAGCTGTCTAAAGACGGCGATAATGATGAATAGTTCTTCTGTTGTTGTCTTTAATAGTATTTGATGCTGAAGAATCGTTATCAAATGTCATTCGTATAAATGTTTATATTTGTAAGTGTCGACACCGCGTTAAGTTGCTAAAAGGCCTTTTCATTTTGAAACAAACTTAGTAATACATTATTTTCATCACGTACAATATATGTCACACGTAGTTTATGTTTTCTTACATAGGTTCATGCATAACATGTAAGCTAGTTAAGAGGCCTCCCCCTCTTGAAAGCATACTTAATTTATCGAAATTCATATGTTAATAGACTCGGGATACTACGCCCCTTACCTATCTTGTATATTTTTTTATTCGTAATGACAAAATAGGCCCTTGTCTCGTAATAGGATGATCAGTCCTCTCGAAATAGTAGAGTTATGATACTCAGCCCTTCATCTACTCTGAGGGGTATTTCCCCGTGCATTATACTCGTTATATATTTGCATTATGTATGATATGCAATGTATATAATTTTACTAAGTACAAGACATAAAGAACACATTATAGGTCTAGCATATGTATAAAGACATTGCGAATAAAGCATTGCGAGTATGTATATATGACATATATTGTATTGAAAATGTATAATCAAACATCTTTCACATAAAACATATCGGTTGTAAAGAAGAAATCATCTAAATCAAACATATTGCATACTTGTTGAAATAAAACACAAAGAAGAAAGTAGTTCATAGTGGAACATTCCGATTAGAGTTATTGCAAATAGATTGTCACAAGGGCGTTACATATGATAAGACTTTGAGTGGATTATGTTCCAACTTCCAGGATCTTGTTTGGAGATGTCTCTAAGATGTCATTATAAGACATGACAAGTTGTTTAAGCGGTGGTGATCCCATGTCTTAAATGCCAAATGTCATGGCCAAGTATGTACCAACTTCTTTTTTTGTTATAACTGTTGAATTCTTTTTGTATGCAGGTTATAGTCGAATCAGGTGAAGCGGTTGGATGCTTCCAGAAGTGCCAATAATTCATGCTCAGGTGTTATATTGACCATCATGTCATATGTAGATCTGTCAATAAGCTGATGAGTTTGTACTTTATATTTATTAATGTACTTCTTGGCAATATGTGGACATGTCGTCACAATATGTGCGCCTTAGTATAGAATGATGTTCTGCCCTCTTCGTTTGCCCCGAGTTTGCAGTTTCTCTACTTGCGTGCCGTTAACTTCTTATTTATTAGGGTGATAGCCGTTTTCCAAATCTTCATGTATGTATTCTTCATGTCTGATATATGAATTAGCTTTGTGTTATATATAAAACCTCTTTATGTTGGGCAAAGATAACCTCCTCAATATGTTGTCCAAGGCGATGGCGTCTACGAATATCGAATCAATGAAGTTTGCAGGTATAGTATTTTCAAAGGCTTCGGTGCTTCTGGTATTTAAGAAATATATCCATATTCTCTTTTAGTTGATTTGGTGTGTCATTTATTATGATTTACAACTACGATGCCCTAGTGTTTTATGTGATTGGTCATCATAATTCCACTTTTTATTGTTAGTAATTCATCTACATTCTCTTCTTATACTCCTTGAGGTCGGTGATATGAGTTATGTTCTTCTGTTATTGTTCTTCATCTTCATAGAGGTCATTTATGTCTTGTCATCGTACTATATTACATTTTTGATGATCTAATAAAGCCTTGTTTCACCTTGAATGTGTCATTTTTTAAATGTAGAGCAACCATGTATGATTGTAGCTTTTTGAGGACTAAAAATTATTGCCCCATTCATATTTGAGTTCTCACCTTGAATTGAAGCATCTTCAGGTTAAATGTCGTCAGCCATCATCAAAAATCGCATAAACTCTTAATTAACTAATTTCTCACAAATGGTGCCAATTGTTTTTTAAAAAAATTAGCGGTTTAATAGCTAAGTCTAATACAATTTAGTGTTTAAGTAATTAAAGCAAGAAATTAATAACAAGAACAGTGAATGAACTCGACACAGAAAATGGTGACGCGAAAACCCCACGTAAAATTATGAAAACCGCGGGTGGGATGCTACCCAGCCGAAATAGCTCCACTATAATGATATATAGATAAATAAAAGTGGTTACAATCAATTATATGATAACAAAATGAGGTATAATAAATCCATAATAGAGTAAGACGAGTGCAGAAAGTGTATCTTCGGTGCTGAGGATGTGTGTATGATGTTGATCAGTTGGCTTCCATCTTGAGTTCGTCATTTGGTCATTTGAGTTGTTGCAGAAGTGTATCCAAGTATGTATGTTGTTGAATAAGCTAGGAGATTTATTTTCTTCACTTTGGCATGTATTTATAGGTGATTACAGGTCACTATGCAGTGGCTAATGTTCTAGCGAGTAGACGTGGTTGGGTGGAGAAGATAACCTGAATATTATGTATTGTGTAGTGAAAGGCATATGTCATAACCTATTTGTTTATTCGAGGATTTAACTCAACTCAAATAAGGATGTAACAAGTAAATAGTGGTTCTATCGTCAAAGAGATCTCTCAAAGTAACATATGTCAAAGGATTAAGTAACATTGTTCATCTACAGACTTGAGGACTTAATTCACTGGAAGAAGCTCAAGATATTGATCATGCCTCAGTGATATTGTAATAACCCCAATTTTTGGAAATTTTTGAAACCCTTATGAATAGTGTTTTTGCTGAATGAGAAAACTTTTCATGCCACACTATGTAGGGGTTCTGATATGGGTATTCTGAGATTTTATTAGTACTCTATATGGTATATAAGTGTATGCAAAGATCGTCAGAATCCAATTCCGAACACTTTGATTTTTACCAGAAATCCACTAGGTACGGAAAGAATTGAGTATAAGGTAACAGGATAAAAATGATTTAAATTAAAGGATTATAAGAGAGGATCATAAAAAGGAATATAATATATTGGGAAAGGTTAAGGGAACCTAAGTAATAAGACCCCGGGTATGATCCCTCAAACGATAAACGAAAACGAAAGTTAAGCGAACCGTATAACAGATCAGCGGTCATTAGGCAAACAATTAGGAAGTTAATCAAAGGGATTAGAGAGGATGATGTCACCCAACCAATGAGAAGAGGACAAGGAGGGAAAGATGACATCATAGCATGACACAAGCATGACATAGGAGGGAAGGAAGTGTGGTTGAATTATAACCACACAAAATCAAGGTTAATTAGGTAATTAACCTAAAACAAATCAAAAAGCAACCAACCAAGCAAAAAACATTTCATTTCACCAAAGAAAACACAAAACCCTCTTTTTTCCATTGAAGCTCTCGGCTTCTTTCTTAGGAAAATGAAAGTCCAAGCTCCTCCACTTGCTATTTTACAAGGTAATTATCCTAGCTTCTCCTAGTTAAGTTACATACTTCCTATAAGTTTAAGCTTCTAATTCCAAGCCAATCTTTTTCTAAAAATCAAGGAAGAAGATGGTGAATAGTACTTTCTTGAAATTAATTTTTGTGTTCTTAATTTCTTTGAAAGAACAAGCTTGTAGGAGGTTAGATTAAGGCTTACATGGGCATTCCAAGGATCTTTCATGGATTAAAAGCTTCAAGGAAGGTATAACTCTTCATGATCTTAGTTTTAAGTTCGTTGTTTAGATTTCCTAATGTTGAGATGATGGGTTAGTGTAATGGGTTTGTAATCATGTTTAAAGCTTGTTATGAGTAGTTTAGTTGGTGAGAGGCATGATTATTGTGTGTTTAGAGATGGGTTGATTTTGTGATATTTTTGGAGTTGGAAATCTTGGTTAATTAGTCAATGAACTTAAGTAAAACTCTTAGTTCATAATTGAGAAATAAGTATGAATTGGTAATATTGATTTGATGGGGCTGTTGGAGTGTGTTTTGGATGGATGTTGGTTGTATGATTGATTTGGGGTTGAATTGTGGTTGGTTTTGAATGGTTTAAATTTGGGAAATCACGTAAACATAGCCGTCGTAACGTCCGGTTTTCTTTAGACTGTTTTTGTGCATAACATTAGGACCCGAGAACCCCCTGATAGATTATGACCATTGCCATGTCTACATAGCTCGTGTTACGAGCTTCGTTTTGATATGTAGTTCGTTCGATTCCGATGCACGGTTTAGACCAAAAAGTTAGTTACGAGCTCGCGAACGAAACATTTCCCCTCGCCTTACTTTGAAACATAGGTTAAAGACCAAAAAGGGTTAATTAATGTATGAAACAATTATGGTAAGAGTGTTAGGCAGTTGGTAAGACACTCGCGAAGGAATCGCCTTAAAACTCGTAAAGGTTAAATTATTAAAAATGGTGGAGCCGAGGGTACCCGAGTGACTTAAGAGAATCAATAAGCGCAAAACAAGCGTTAGAGTCTAAGTTAGTTAAAGTATAGATTTACAAGTGACTTTGGTTTAATTCCAACTTACTTGTTGCTTATAGGTTACCAGACTCGTCCCGAGCCATTCGTAACCCCCAGTCGCTCAGGCAAGTTTTCTACCCGTTATAACTGTTGTTGTGATGTATATGTGTATATGCATGATCTTGCGATAAATGCATATTGGTTATTAGCAAATTCTTGCGATATATTGTAGCATGTGATATGGTATATATGCATGCCTGTTTCATATTCTCGATTTATATATCTGTTGGTTCAAATGTTTATAGTTGCATAATACCTATGCTAGAGATAAGCGGTATTTGAGTTTACCCTTAGTATAGGGGATCAAAAGGTGAACATATTCCTAAACCGGGAGTCGATGTTCCCGAGTATAATATATATATTATATATATATATGGTTATAGTTTTCAAAACTATTAATCGAATAAGGTTTATTCGATAGCTTTAACCATTTATTTTATTATATGAATATTATTTCGAATATTCATTCGAGGGCTTATGACTCCTTTATTTTATTATATGAATATTATTTCGAATATTCATTCGAGGGCTTATGACTCAACTTATATTATTTAATGATTATTAATTGGATATTCATTTGAGGATGTATGACTCCTTTATTTTATTTAATGAATATTATTTATAATATTCATTCGAGGTATTATGACTCCGCTTATTATTTATTAATATTCTTTATTTTATTAAAGAATAATGTTCGATAATCAAACTTACTTTTGATATTCAAATAAAGATATTACTTTCGTATAAGTATATCTTTGATTATTTACTATTCAATTCAAGTATAAGTTTTCCAACTTCCACCTCAATCATTCTTTATGGGAATATTATTTAAATAATAATATTCAGATATTTTCTAAATATATTGGGACCGATTTATTTTATTAAATCAGCATTACTCCAAACACTCTTTAAAGTGTTTTCGAGTCTTCAAAATGATTTTTAAAAGTTAGAGCGGATCCCAAAACTCATTTTTTTTATATTTAAGATCTTCCTTTTAAAGGGGATTTAAATACTCGCTCAAAACCTGAGGGATCCGGCTATATGGTGTATTTTATATTCGCAACAAGGTTTCAGTTTTGGTAAATGAATTGATTACTTACCCAACGTTCGGGAAGTAAGTCCATCTATCGAGTCGGCATAAGCAACATGGGCTCAGTGGGCGTCCATGATAGTGTAAGTGGCTCAGTGGGAGTCCATCAAATGCGTAAGTGGCTGAGTGGCAGTCCAGCATAAGGTCCTATTGCGACCAGGGTGATGACCAGTGGGGAATTCGTCCATCTGCTAGTAGAAAAGGTTACTTATTGATTTCTTTTCCTGATCAGCAAGATATCGGGTTTATACCACAATTCTTTTTCCTTTCCAAAAATTCATTGGATGTTACAAACTCTGTTCATACCTTACATGACAGAGGTTTTCAGGAAATGTATGAAGAAGATGTGTATGTGGATATATATATATATCAGAACTTAATGAAGTATATCATAACTTCATTTCCTTCAAAATATTTCAAAGATTGAATCTATTCAAGTCTTATCTTGTAGTCTCATCAGTGTGATGAACTTTTGAAACTAATTATAACTTGAACGGTGGTAGTTCAAGTAGTATTCGGAAAAGATATAAGTATATTGGAGTATCTTGTAACTTCATCTTTTAAACTTATATCTAGTTAATGATTATCTTATACATATCAAAGATTTTCAGAAAAACATTGAGACAAGGGTAGATATATGAGATCACCTTGCAATGATATTTTTATACAGTTATAAACTGGAACTCTGTGTATATTATGCATGGAAGAGGACTTCCAATATTTTGAAAAGTATATATGTATATATATACTGAATATTTTGCGACTTCATCGCATTAAGATATCAACTTGGTTCATTCCTTTTGACCAAGACTTTCATGAGTACTATGAGAAGGCTCATATATTGTTAATCATATTACATATTATTTTGGTGGGCTTGTTGCTCACCCTTGCTTTCTTCTTCCATCACACAACATCAGATAGACAAGATGAATAGGACCAAGCTCCCAATCCGCGAGCGGATAGGAAACGTTCCGCAGCTTCCTATGGGCATTGATGTCGATGTAGCTGAGGTAGGAACTACCAATAGGCTAGGCTTCAACTTTTGTTGTACCAGATTTATGTATATTTATGAATTGTAATAATGGCAAGGAAATGTAAATTTATTCAGAAACCTTTTTAAGGTGTATTGACATATAATTGTGGAATAAAATGACTTGTGATTATTTTTGGATATTCATCTCTGAGACTATAACTTGTGGTGTGTGTGTTTATTGTGGGGTTACGGTACAGAGTAGTTGATTTATTATTAAGATTGGGTGTTATTAAGGGAAATGGAACTCGTGACAACCCGGATCCCCGACCCCGGATTTGGGGGTGTTACAGATATAAATCAAGATTGTGGATTTAATCAAGTGACAGAGATCTCTTCAGGGTATCAATTAATTACAGGGATTTAATCTGAAGAAAATCAAGACATGAAGAAACATCACTGATGTTAGTCATTCATGAACCAGACAGTACATCGAGTGTCAACATTCAAGTGATGAAATGGATTCATAAGTTTCAGTGATTTTCAGCAGATTGTCAGAAGAGTGGTTGCTCTTCAAGAATAGTATTAATTCTCTATTAATTAATTAAGTCATATAATTTATATAAGAAAATAAATTATATCTGCAAAGATTAATTTATTGATTAATTGGATTAATTGATTAATTAATTCTGAATTAATATTATGGTTTTTCAGAATTAATTTTGTATTTAAAATCAAAATTAATTCAGCAAAGACAATCTTTTGTATTAGTATGACAATCGGTATAACAATCAATAGTCATACCGAAAGTCATGCCAGTTCATTTAGATTGTCTTGCCGAAAGTCATGCCAGTTAAATAGACTGTCCTACCGAAAGTTCTACCAGTTAAAAAGGATTGTCTTGCTGAGCTATCAGGATTGTCTTGCCAGTTATATCAAGGATTTATTTAATATAAAAGCAGCAGCTGATTTTCTAAAGACAGAGCATTGAATATCAAAAGAAAAACAGAAGAACACAGGAAAAAAAAACAGCAGATAACTTATTGCAATTTCTCAGAACATTTATTTCTAGTATTAATTGTTAAATCTAAACCACTAGAAATACTCCTCTTGTTCTTGTGTAACTATCTAGCGGATCAAAATCCCTAGAACTTAATCTCAAATTGCATTTAGCATTTGATCCTTTTTATTACAAAAATAGAAAAAGTTCATGTCGAATTTATTCTAGATTTGGAATAATTTATTTGAGATTAATCTCTTGTAAACGATACCGTTGTTGTAACACCTTTCAAGTTTAATAATAGTTTTATTTAACTTGAATTTTGTTTCACTTTTTTATTCCGTATTTTATTCGATTAAACGATATTGTTTGTATTCAACCCCCCTTCTACAAACATATTGAGACCTTACATGTAGATATGTGTCTCTCCCCTTGTATAAGTAATCTTATCTGTTTATATACTCCTTGGCAGCTTCCTACCGTTCTTGTTTTCCAGCCTCCACTCCTGATGAAAGCTACTACAAAGTAGAAATGAGAGTTCAACTATCCACCCTATTTTCATGGGTGGTTAATGACCAGGTCTTCAAGTTACACAGTTTTTGTACACGTCTTATGGAATGTATCAATATTCACTCCCTCACCTATATTTTTGAGCTCTCAAGTCATCACGTCCTGCTAGCCAGAAATCCAGCCACAACATTTATCATGCGCTAGCTAATAATTTATTTATAATAGGTGATGTCAAACCTTTATGGTCAGAAAAGCTTATGGTTTGAAAAGTATGCTGCTGCCTATATATATTTAATGTACTTACATGATTGGTGAACATTACCATAAAAATAATCTAAAAATCTAAAAGATTACCCACCTCAAGAAATAAGACTATGTGGTGGATTGTAATTTGTTTGAGCTCGTTTCTTCCCAAAAGTTTTCATGAAGTTCATTTTGAAGGACCAAGTTGCATACTACATTATTTGGTATTGTATATTATACAGTAATAGTTTTTAGTGTTCCATCCAATCTGATCTTGCACTAACATGTATATGGTAGAGTTCTTCCACACATGAACCACAATCAAACTTACGATGTGTGTAAAAAGGAATTCTTATATAATAAATAACATTCCTAAAGATATCCACATTCGGTGGAAATATGTTAAGAAATTAGTTGCTCTAAAATCTTAAGGTGTTATAGGAAGGCCCTTTCCAGGAGCTTATATTAGTATTCCAACACTCCCCACACTCGAGAGCCCATTTTTGGATCGAAGAGTGGATCACGGGCACCCATTTTTTACGCCCATTTTTGGAGCATAACTTTATCATTCGTGTCCATAATAAATTATGAGAATGTTGGGGGTAGTAGAGAGTCTAACCTGAGTCCTCCTACTAAATCGAGCTCTGATACCATGTTAAGAAATCAGTCGCTCTAAAATATTAAGGTGTTAGAGAAAGACCCTTTTAAGGATCTTATATTAGTATTCTTACATATTTTATATTAATATTTTTCAGTGTTCCATAAAATCTGATTTTGCACTAACATGTATATGTTAGAGTTCTTCCACACCTAAACCACAATCGACCTTTTGATGTGTATAAAAAGAAATTCTTATATTATATTAACACCATCTTTGACAGTTGAGCATCGTTCTTAAAGATATTCACATTCGGTTGAAATACAATAGATAAACTAATTATCTACAAAATATTATTAGTGATCAACATTTTCTCGATGGTGATTTTGTTGAATCGGGTATAACTAGAAGTATATATAGACATATATTCTTGTGCAACTTAAACTCTATACATATTCAGAGCCACAAATGGACATGTGGACACAATTAGGTAAAAGATTGGTTGAGGGTTGAGGAAGGACTTTTGGAGAAGTGGATAGAAGTAGGAATAGTCATAGGCAATCTAAGTAATTTGATATTTCATATTATAAATATGACAAAAGAGTCTCGAAGCTTACACCAATATTTTCAGGCTGGTCTGTGATAGAATGTATTTATATATATATATATATTAGATAACTTTTGTCCTCATATTTATTGTGTTTTGCACTGATTTTGATATTTATTATTTAGGTTTTAATGTTTTATTGTATGATACAAGGAAATTCTAGACTTTGAAGGATTTGAAGCAAAAAGACCTATTTTGGAGTGAAAATAGATGAAAATTCGTATTATTAAACTACACGGGCTGCAAATACTGTTTGGCCCGTATCTAGAGATCCAGAAGTCCGATTTTGATGATCTTACAGCCCACACGAATCCACAGAATTCTATTTAGAGATAGTTCATTAATGGGAATCCAACTGGAGCATCTTGGAAACTGCAGTGAACAGACAGCTACAGATTTTTATTACGAGATCCTATTCGGTCTAGAACTCTTACTTGTAAATTTATTAGAATGATAAAAGACTTTTATTATTAGAATATGAATCAGATTTCATTATTAGACGGTGACATAGATACGTATTATTGATGTTTAGACATATAAAATAGTTAAGGTTTTCTATGTAGAGAAGAAAGCCATGAATCTTGCTCCCGTGACAAGATTGAATATTATAGATTTTCTTATTTAATTTTCTTACATGTTCTTATTAGTTTAATTATGCTTCTTTATTTCCCTAGTTATTTTACTTGTTTAATCATTAGTGAGTAGTCATTTTCTAGGTCATAGATGGGAAGCCATGTTTGCATGATAACATTGGCGTGATTTTCACAGTGATTAGATTGATTATGACTAATTTTAGTTGATTATGTTTTAATTATTAATTTGTGTAATTGGTCGATATCATGAATTAATTTTATATAAATAAGAGTGATAGATCGGGAGATTTTACTCACTAAAGGCATACGATTAGCAGAATTGAAAGTGAATGCGGGAGTATCATTGGATTTCTGAAAGCGTTAGTGCTCAGGAGAGATTAACCATTGCTTTAATTACTTGATTAATTGAATTACTAAAATTTATTAATGTGTAAGCGTGTTTCAAGAGTGTTGATACTTGAGAGAGATTAACATACTTTAGTTACATGACCACTTTAGTGACTTTAGCTTAAAAGCCAGTTATTGTGTGAGTATGGTGGAACTAATTGCCCTAGGTTTCTTATTCCTTGTCTAGAATCTAATAGTTTAGTGTTAATTTATTTTAGTTCTTAGTTAGTAAGATATTATTCACACAATCGTTCTGCTCTTGAAACAATCTATAGTAATTAAGTCGAAATTGATGGAACCTGTCTACTTGTGGATACGACCTGCACTTTCCACCTTATACTAGTAATAGACACCGTGCACTTGCGATGATACGACCTGCACTTTCCACCTTATACTACTAATAGACACTGTGCACTTGCGGTGAGATATAAAATAACACACCGATCTGTGGGCCAAATTTGCAGGCTTTTGATTTGTTTGTATTGCTCAAGTCGAAAAAGCTTCACTTTTGACATGACAAGATTGACATGAGCCTTTGGGTATATAACACCTGAAGATGAAGGTAACCTCCGCAACTTATTAAATTGAATATGAGAATTTTTTTAATTTTAGTTGGCTATAGTCCCTTCATGTTTTTAATCAAGTCTATTTGAAATCAAATTGTAATAATGATTTATGTGTTCACGGTGCTATTGTGATAGTGATGTATCAGGTGTATGAATGGAATCACTTTAATGTACAATCAAACATACATAATAATATCTCCTCATAAAATGTAATTTTAAATAATGCTTCTTCAAAATAGAGAATATTAGATGCATGTTTTATTTATAACAAAAAGGGTTTTCTACCATAAAAGCAACGAATTATATAAGTATTTGCGAGGATTTCAAGTATAGATTAGCTATAATCGATATGATCAAAAATTTTATAAAAAGTATGTTGGTGATTATTTAATTGCGCTTAATTCACTACAAGAAAAACAGCTTTACACAACTGTTTTGCACCGTTGTCTGTCACTGAGGTTTTCCGTCGTCTATCGAGGCGTCATCTGATTGCCTTCAAACAACGGTTACTTAAATCGTGACTGGAAGCAACTTAGCACAATATTTAAGCAACACTTGTATAAAGATAAAAGAGATAGCATTTTAAAAATATGAACTATTGTCTGAATACTGAACGTACAACAGTTTTATACAAAAAACTTTATTTTAGTGTGTTACACACAACAGTTTAAAAATATGAACTGTTATCTAAATATTTGTTTAAAGATGAAATATACAACAGTTTAAAGATATTGTAAGGCATATGTCATAGCCTATTTGTATATTCGAGGATTTAACTCAACTCAAATAAGAATATAATAAGTAAATAGTGGATCTACCGTCAAAGAGATCTCGCAAAGTAACATCTGTCCAAGGATTCAGAAACAAGGTTCATCTACAGACTTGAGGAATTAATTCACTGGAAGAAGTTCAAGAAATTGATCAAGCCTCAGTGATACAAATCAAGATTGTGGATTTAATCAAGTGACAGAGATCTCGTCAGGGTATCAAAGAATTACAAGGATTTAATCTGAAGAAAATCAATTATCAAAGTCAAGACATGAAGAAATGTCACGGAATTTAGTCACTCATGAACCATACAGTACATCGAGTGTCAATATTGAAGTGGTGGAATTGATTTATAATTCTCAGTGATTTTCAGAAGATTTTCAGAAGAATGGTTGCTGCTCAAGGTTAGTATTAATTCTCTATTAATTAATTAAGTCATATAATTTAATTAAGAAAATAAATTATATCTATAAAGATTAATTTATTTATTAATTGAATTAATTGATTAATTAATTCAGAATTAATATTAAGAATTTTCAGAAGTTTAATTGGATTAAAAATAGTCTTAAATCGGCAAGACAATTGAAAATGAACTAGCATGACAATCAGGATTGTCATACCGATTGTCATGCCAAGTCATTTCAATTATCCTACCGAAAGTTCTACTGGGAAGGAGATAGTCTTGCTAGTTCAACTGATTGTCATACCGAAAGTCATTGTAGTTCAATCAGATTGTCTTGCTAGTTCAATCCATTGTCCTACCGAAAGTCTTGCCAGCTATGAGATTGTCATTCCAGTTCATTCCATTCTGTTGATTGATTAAAAAGACAGAAGCAGCCATTCAACAAACAATCCAACATACAGAAACCAATACAAGAACAAAAACAGAGCAGCCGCAGAAGAAATATTTTATCCTTCATCTGCAAAGTTCAAGATCATAATTTCTAGTTTGTAAAGTTAAATCCAAACCACTAGAAATCTTTATCTTGTTCTTGTGTAACTATCTAGCAGATCAAAATCCCTAGAACTTAATCTAAAATTGTGTTTAGCAGTTGAATATTTTTATTACAAAAATAGAAAAAGTTCATGTCGAATTTATTCTAGATTTGTGATAATTAATTTGAGATTAATTCCTTGTAATCGATACAATTGTTGTAACACCTTTCAAGTTTAATAATATTCTTATTTAACTTGAATTTTGTTTCACATTTTTATTCCGCATTTAATTCGATTATTTGGTACTGTTTGTATTCAACCCTTCTACAAACACAATGGGACCTAACAATTGGTATCAGAGCCTTCTGATTAACGAACAAATCAAGATCCTAGACTTTTGTGATTTTTCAACTCCTTGAATTTTTATTTATTCAAAAATTCATAATGACTTCACAAAAAGTTGGAACCGTTAAAATTCCACTATTTGATAAAGGAAATTATATCATGTGGAAGAAGAAGATGCTCTTGTTTTTACAACTTGCAAATCCCAAATATCTGAACTTGTTAAAGAAGGGTCCAACAACTCCAATGGTTATTGAACCAGAGGTGATAGTAGATGATGTTGTGATTACCAAAGCTAGAACCTATCCAAAAGAGCCTGAGGAGTTTTCTCCTGCTGAAAAAGAAGAAGCCTCCTTGGATGCCAGCCTTCAGTTAATTTTAGTTGATTCCCTCGATCCCTTGATGAGCAGACATGTGATGAACTGTAAAAATTCCAAACACATCTGGGAAACTATTGAGGTGATTAATGAAGGTACAGAGGAAGTTAGGGAGAACAAGTTGGAGATCCTAACCTATGAGTATGAACATTTTAAATCAAATCCAGGAGAAGGAATTACTGAAGTGTTTGAGAGGTACAATGCGTTGATCAACAACCTAAACATAAATGGGAAATATTATTCAATCAGGGAGGTCAACAAAAAGTTCCTTTTAACACTGCCAACTCATCTTGAACATAGAATCACTGCCATTAGAGAAGCTAGAGATCTGAGTGAGATTTCTTTGGATAGACTCTATGGTGTGTTGAAAACCTATGAGTTGGAGCAGATTCAGCAAAAGGAAGTCTACGGGAAAGATAGAATGGTCATCACATCTATTGCTCTTGTAGCTGAAGGTCAACATCAACAACAATCTCAACAGTCGGAGAGAATGGTACAGTTTTCCAAGGCTGAGGAAAATGTGATAGTAGCAGAATATGATCCTCCTACTACAAATCAATCCAGTGATGATTTTTATTCCTTGGAAGAGCTGGAGCAATTGGAAGATGAGTCAATGGCCCAAATTGTCAAGAGATTCTCCAATGTCAGATTCAAGAGAAATCCCAAGTTCAAGTACAAGTCCAACTACAATAGATTCCAGACAGGTGGATCTTCATCCTCTAACACCAGTAGTGGTGGATACAAAACAGGGATGGTTGATCGGAGCACCATTAGATGCTACAACTGCAATGAGTTGGGACACTTTTCCACAGAATGCAGGAAGCCAAAGCAAGTAAGGAAGAACTCTTATGATTCAAATCTGAAGAGTAACTCTGAAAGGGCTTACCTGGCAAAGGGAAGAAGCTGGGATGATACTGATAGTGAAGATGAAGAAGATGAGAATCTTGCTCTTATGGCTATTGATGGAAAAGCTTCATCGTCAAGAAAAGAGGTAAAATTTACTGATGCTGAATTAGTTTATCATCTAGGAGGTTCCTTAGATTGTGCTCGTCGTGATAATGAACTGTTAAGTCAGCAGATCAAAGACCTTGAGAAAGAGGTCAACGAATTAAGACTTGTGCACATTAATCAAGACAAGTTAAAAGAACAAGTATCTTTTCTAGAGAATAGAGTTGACTATTATAGACAACTCGAAACTATTCTCAAAGACAAGATCACCGGTCTTGAGACTAAGGTTAGAGCCTACTTCAATTCTTGTTCGAAGGCTAAAGAGTTCTACAGTAAGCAAGCTGTTAATCAAACATCTGGAATAGGTTATGATTACAATGCTGCTATTGGAGAATTAGGCATAAACTCCCCTCCTCATGTATGTGCTAAAGGTAAGGAAGTACCACATGTGCTTAAGGGTGTTGATGAACCCCTCTATAAAGCATCAATTGCTGAACCATTTGATGCGACCTCTTCTGTTATTCAAGAAGAAATACGTGCTGAAGATCATGCTAATGAGAAGGTTGTTTCCAAGTCAAGTATGTCGAAAGTTCCAGTCAAAGTTGTGAAAGCAACTGAGACTAACTCAGACACACATGAGTTGGATAACAAAAATGCCATGTCTACCATGCATAAATTGCCTGTTGTTAATCACTCTCATAAAGCATGTGGTGTTGCTAATTGTATGTCTTGTGCTTTTAATTTGATGTATGCTTATTTTAATGATAAGCATGTTTCTAGTGATATGACTACTCCTCGTCAGCATGTGAATAATAAGAAGGATGATAGGTCTAAGACTGCTAGTCCTTCTAAGGCTAGAAAGGAGACATTTGTGCCTAAGCCTAAACAGAAATTTGTTAAGGCTGTTTACAAGGTCAAATGTTCAGTCATTGAGGATGTTGAGACCATTAAAATTAAAAATGTTGTTTTGCCTGACAAAGGACAATTCTACAAGTATGCCGGGCCCAACCAAGTTTGGGTTCCGAAGAAGGTCTAATCCATTTCAAGTGCAGGGCAGTATACAGGTATAACCGGTAGTATGGATTCTTGACAAGTGGATCATCAAGACATATGACCGGAGATAGAGCCCTGCTATCAAATGCGGATTGAGAAAGCTGGCCCACTGGTTACCTTTGGAGATAACAGCAAAGGTTTATCTGAGGGATATGGCTGTTTGCGAGCTGGGAATGTTATCTTTGTAATTTTGTATATTGTGCTAGGTTATTATCAGGAAGCAGTATATCAACATATAGCACCGGTGACGAGACTTGAGAATATTAGGACATATCAGGCATCTGCTGCACATTACACTTGGAATTGGACTCTAGTAAGATGTGTACAAGTATACTCCTGGTTGGTGAGTCAAAAGAGGAAGTCAGTGCACCACAGTTCATGGACTTTGCAGCTGCAGATCTATTGGACTATGCAATCTCTTCTTCACAATCTTACTTCAGGTTGGTATGAACTAGTGTACTACTCAAGCAATTGTCAAGAACATGGTATGATACTCTAACCATAGTTACAGTTTAATATGAACTAGTAGAGTCGTCATATTAATAACTCTCTTATCACTAGGCACACACATATTGTTTTATATGTGCAGTGAGTTTTAGGAGAAAATCAAACTTCTTTCTACATTAGTGATTTCTTATTTCATTAAAATCTTTTGAAATCACTATTGTACATCATTTCTCGCAAAAGATTAAATGTATAATTTTCATTCATTATAGATCTTAAGTATATTTTATCTCTCTATTGCCATATGTTCTGTGATACAGGTTCAGTCTCCAATGACTTTCTTTCATTGACAGTCATGAGGTTGAAAACCCACAACATCTATCCCAGACTGTAAAGACAAACACAGAAACATAACCAACCAACACTCTCTTACCACTAAATGTAGTATGAATGAGCGTGAGGGAGATAGTGCCTTAGTGCACCACATAAGGAAGGTTCTGAAGTCAACCCAGTATCTCTGTCTCCTACATAGATGAGTAGTATTTAAACCGAGACAACTGCTAGCCCCCATACATCTTCTCAAAAAGATGTAATGGCTGAAAAGGCACAAAATTAGTTACTAGATTCATTCTCTCAACAGGGTGCGTCTATTGAATTTTGCCTGTCGGCCAAGGCATCCGATGTAGTGTCACCATTTCAAACATAAACAATTCTTGATGCACAAGGAGAGGTTACACACACAAAGGATGAGTTGATGGAAACAAGAGTTTCGACCATTTTAAGGTCAGATTCGATTGTTTAAGGTTCGTTAATGGACCAATTGCCTTTACAGGTGTTAGGAGAGGATACTGATCCAAAAGCCATATGTCAATGGTCAGTGTCTACCTCCACAGGCTTAAATCCCCTGGATGCATCTGCGGATAGTGGATCTGACATAGGCGCAGATCGAAAACTTGTTGATAATGATTCAGATATTACCTGATGAGTCACAAGGAAATGTCTTCACAGACATTAGAAGGGAACTTTAATCTTTATTCTAAATTCGTTGGATCATTGTTTACCTTCCCAGAATTCAAATCTGGAACCCTAAAAGGGAAACTAACAACTTGTAGATTATGACTCAGATTCATCTGACGAGTTTAACAAGGATGGGGATTTGCGAACTCCCATTTCACCACCTGTGACCTCCTTAAGGATGGCTAAGGTGATTTTCCTTGCAGGTACAGCTGAATGTTGGAGCTATGAGAGGTGTGATACACTTGTGAGAATGAGTGTAAACACGAGTGGAGAGAAGAGTGAAACACATGTGAGGTACACTAAACAGAATCACACACTCACAGTGAGGAAGAAAGATAAACTACTTGTTATTTCTTTTCCAACCAAATGAAATATGAGAACTCCTTCAGACGATGGCATACATTCCTTTTTTAAGGGGGAGATAAAAGCTTAAGTAATAGTTTGGAGGATTCCTCAACTAAGGGGGAGAAATAGCATGGAGGAAGAAAAAGATCCAACATGAACACTACACCACACCATTGTTGTTTGTAACTACGGATCCTATTGTACGGGAGAGGTGGTAAACACAAGGTGATTTTCTAGTACGGGAAGAAGCTGTTTTCTAAAAGGGGAGTACCATTGGTTTTTATCTGCAGATCCTATTATACGGGAGAGGTGGTAAACGAAGGTGATCTTCTTTAATCAGTTGATTCTCATAGGGGAGAAGCAAAAGAGATATGTGCTTCTCAACAGGAAATGTGGTTGTACAAAAGAAGATGAAACTACTTGAAGATAGGTTCAGTCTAGAGGAACATCTATTTGGAATCTGGAAAATGTTAAATGTTATCCAGAACTTTTCTGCTATTTACTTTGCATTTTTGTTTATATATTTTTCTTATTTGTTAGTTGAGTTATCCTCTAGGTATTTATTGTTATTGTCTAACAAACAAATAGGGGGAGATTGTAAGGCATATGTCATAGCCTATTTGTATATTCGAGGATTTAACTCAACTCAAATAAGAATGTAATAAGTAAATAGTGGATCTACCGTTAAAGAGATCTCGCAAAGTAACATATGTCCAAGGATTCAGAAATAAGGTTCATCTACAGACTTGAGGAATTAATTCACTGGAAGAAGTTCAAGAAATTGATCAAGCCTCAGTGATACAAATCAAGATTGTGGATTTAATCAAGTGACAGAGATCTCGTCAGGGTATCAAAGAATTACAAGGATTTAATCTGAAGAAAATCAATTATCAAAGTCAAGACATGAAGAAATGTCACGGAAGTTAGTCACTCATGAACCATACAGTACATCGAGTGTCAATATTGAAGTGGTGGAATTGATTTATAATTCTCAGTGATTTTCAGAAGATTTTCAGAAGAATGGTTGCTGCTCAAGGTTAATATTAATTCTCTATTAATTAATTAAGTCATATAATTTAATTAAGAAAATAAATTATATCTACAAAGATTAATTTATTTATTAATTGAATTAATTGATTAATTAATTCAGAATTAATATTAAGAATTTTCAGAAGTTTAATTGGATTAAAAACAGTCTTAAATCAGCAAGATAATTGAAATTGAACTAGCATGACAATCAGGATTGTCATACCGATTGTCATGCCAAGTCATTTCAATTGTCCTACCGAAAGTTCTACTGGGAAGGAGATAGTCTTGCTAGTTCAACTGATTGTCATATCGAAAGTCATTGTAGTTCAATCAGATTGTCTTGCTAGTTCAATCCATTGTCCTACCGAAAGTCTTGCCAGCTATGAGATTGTCATTCCAGTTCATTCCATTCTGTTGATTGATTAAAAAGACAGAAGCAACCATTCAACAAACAATCCAACATACAGAAACCAATACAAGAACAAAAACAGAGCAGTCGTAGAAGAAATATTTTATCCTTCATCTGCAAACTTCAAGATCATAATTTCTAGTTTGTAAAGTTAAATCCAAACCACTAGAAATCTTTATCTTGTTCTTGTGTAACTATCTAGCGGATCAAAATCCTTAGAACTTAATCTCAAATTACGTTTAGCATTTGAATCTTTTTATTACAAAAATAGAAAAAGTTCATGTCGATTTTATTCTAGATTTATGATAATTAATTTGATATTAATTCCTTGTAATAGATATAATTGTTGTAACACCTTTCAAGTTTAATAATATTCTTATTTAACTTGAATTTTGTTTCACATTTTTATTCCGCATTTAATTCGATTATTCGGTACTGTTTGTATTCAACCCCCCTTCTACAAACACATTGGGACCTAACAGATATGAACCATTGTCTCAATACCTAAAATTAACAGTTTTAAAAATAAAACTTTTATTTTAGTTCTATAAACACAACGGTTTCTTAAGACCCTTGTCAAACAATGGTTTCTAAAATTTTCATATTATTGTTATAGTCTTCCTCAAATGACAGTTTTTTTTATTGTGTATTATCTGGATAATTATTCAACAATTCTTTAATTGAAATGCAATTACCCCACATTATCACAGACCACTAATTTTGTGAATGAGACATACAATGGTTTTAGCATTTTTTAATGAATTTCACACAACTATTTATAAAATTAAGCTCATTTAAAATATATCAATTAATAATTTATAAATAAAATGGTGTCATAATTATTTTTTAATTTCACAACTAAAATCAAAATTTAATAATCAAAATTTAAAAAGAACTACAATTATAACTACAAATCTATTTTTTACAATTCTTTATCAAAGTGGAGATTGAGATCCTCATCTCCCCTTATTTTCCTTCAATTTTCATACTAGACCTTGTAAGTTACTTATGCAAAAGTACCGTCTACATGTACTGCTTGTCTAGAAGACAATAAAAAACTCGAAAGCACTCTACTCCATCCATTTTATAGAGGAAAGGACCGAGAAAAAGATAGCCAAATCTTTTGAGAAGTCTAATATATGTCCCAGCTGCAAGGTCACAATGACCAACACAATTGCGGTCGTGGCTCTCAGCTTCTCTGGACACGTATCCTGTAAAAAATATGCTGATAAGTTCATGGCCGTGACATCTCTTAGTGCATCTTTAACTGTGCTATTGATTTCAGTACCTTTGATTGGCTTGCTTAAGTTGCACCACTGCACTTGCATTCTTTATCACACTGGTGTCACCTGCATTGATCTTGGCAAGGCATTTAGTACTGGTCAAGATACTGCTGATCTTTATTGAACCAACTGCACAAAAACACATGAAATGCCATATATAATTTATATGTAAAGAATTAATCCGCAGTGTGAATTTATATTTAGCATCAGGTATTGAAAATGATGTTTATCATTTTTTCCCGACCATAGGTCATCTAAATGAGCCTTGCAGAAAAAAATAATAAGATCCTGGCGAGCTGTGACATAAATGTTCTTAAAGTTTCTACCAGGAGACCCCAGAAGGTGATCCTTAAATGAAGTCACAACCTCCCCACGTAAGTTCCACACAGCTACTATTTCGTTCCTTAATGTCAGGAATAATCGGGTGTTGTGAAGAAAAATGAACATTGATGGCGCCATAGATTCAGTTCTTTAATTTCACCTCTATCAGCTCAGAGGTCAGAACCTGTACATAAAAATTTCCAATTGGTAGACATTACACTCAAAACATACAATTCTACAAAACAGAGTCCAGAAACATTTATATTCTAAGAAATATCTATTGAAAATAGGAGTTTGATAATTGCAAGGTGTTGTTAATAAATTTCATCCAAGGTGTTGTTAAACAAGCTGCAGTTTGATACGGTGACAATACCTAGCATATCAGTACATTTTAACTAAGTTAATACCTTTTTCCTGGACAATATATTAATTTTACCGAGTTTATTACTAAATTTATATATAAATGAATGGTGTCTATGACTTGTGTATTGTCTATATAAAGAGCAGGGACTTTGAGTTATTGGTTCAAGGTCATGCGTTTTAAAGGTCATTTGTGAACAAACACAAATAAAGAATGGATGGAAAAGTGTGAAACATTATGTTAATCAGTTCATATACATACCAATTGGACTATTTGTTGTACTGAAACGTAGCTCTTCAACTTCTTGCTAGTCATCCTGAAGTTCAAATAGGACAAAGCGTAACTATAAGGGATATATGCAACATTATAAAACTATTTTAAAATAAAATAAATACGAAACAAGCTAACATTTTCTAGTGGCCGTTAACTACTAATTCAAGCTGTAGAACTGTGCAAGATATATTCTGGAGAAACATTGTATATAGATGACTATTAATAACTAACCAAATACAGGGACATGATTATAGTGCACAAAGACAAGATAATAAGAAAAACAAGCCATATCCAGTTCATAAACTATTAACATACAACTTTCAATATATCAGATTCAAAAGATAAATGGTAACAAGTATAGAAGCCTTTCTCAAAATTTAAGTAATTCATCATCACCAATAAAATGTTAAGATTCTGCAAAATGGCAACAATCATTTATAACAAATTGAAAAATAGGAAGACGTTGTAATCATGTAATTGGAAAACTCTTCATTAATAGATTCTACTAACCATCAATTCCAGCATCTTGGCTGTTAGCCACAAGCCTGTCTTCTTCAACAAGTAGGTGTACATCTTATAATCCTCCAAGTTGTCCAACCCTTATCAATCCACCATCTTTATTACTAATTTTCTGCAGAATTTTAGCCTCTTCTTTGTAAATCTTAGATTACAAATCAAATAGATAAATATACTAGGGTATACAAAAGTTACATAAATCCTATATCTAAAAAATATGCTTTTTATAAAGTTACTGAATATTTACAAAAATGCATTGTTTTTTCTAGTTACAAACTCAGTCATAAATAATAAGAATAGCAATGCACATCCTTTTTTAAGAGTTTTTCTGCTTTTTTTTTTATTTTCTCAAGTGCAAACAACACACATAATGTAGTAAAAATTCTCTAAAATACCCCAAAATTCATAGCAAAAATCCCCGAAATGTATTTAAATAATACTTTTCAGGTTATTGCTATGTACTTACTCCTCTTTTCAACCTCTTACAAAAAAAATATTACAAAAGATTCAAAAAAGTATAACACTTATAAAGCAAATAAATTCGTTTACTGTGCTTCTACAAAAAAGGAACCTTCACAATTGAGAACAAGAACCAAATTTCAAAAAAACCAAGCACAAAATATAAATAATACATCAAAGACCCAGCACAATTTGAACACATATAAGTTCAAGCATTAAAATATAAAACCAACATACTGAAGATATAGTAGGTAATTAGATAAGCTCAAATTGAGATGAGATGAACCCCTAATTCCCTGAAATTTCAAATAAAAAAACAAGACGATACATACCAAATCATGAGGATATAGAAGTTGTTATTGAATTTGTGAAGAGAGTTTTGTTGTAACTAACAATCCATCCAATTAGTAGTTGTAAATCAAGTTTTTTGATAGACTTTTTGTAAAAGGGTTACAAAAGAAAGGGAGAAGAGGGAGTAGATCCGAGAGAAAGAAGGAAGTCTAAGAGTTTTGTGTGAATTATTTGACTAAGGGAAAAAATATCCGCCCAAAATTTTCAACTCGTGACTCGTGTCATGCTACTTGTATTGTAATACTTTGATATATATATATATATATATATATATATATATATATATATATATTAAATTGTTATTAATTACTTTTGGAGTTATAATTATATTTTTTTATCCAATTTTATTTATATTTATATATTACTAAAATCAATATGATGTTATAGATCTATGTTCGAATCATCAAAAAATAATGTAGAAAAGTTAATTTGTTAATCGGGAACAAATCTCACGCAACTACTAGTTTCTATAGATTTTTATTATAAAAGCATACAAAATAAATTTAAAATATGTTAATTACTTTTTCACTTGACTGAAATAAAAATAATTTAACATCTGTTCGGTTGGATCATTAGAAAAAATCATTTAAAAAATTTATCTGGTAAATCGGGAACGAGTCTCGTTGTTTGGAGTTGTACTTTTACTAGATTTTTCTAATCCTCACATGCAAGATGAATTTGATTTTTTTTTATAATTTGTTTATATGACTAAAATTGATATATCTTAACATCCATATGGTTGGATCATCGAAAAAATCATTTTACAAATTTATCAAGTAAATCTGGAACGAGTCTCGTTGTAGGGAGCTTGACTTTTCCTAATATTTTCTAATCCTGACATGCAAGATGATATTGAATTTTTTTAATATTTTTGTCATATGACTAAAATTGATACTCCCTCCGTCCCTTTCAATTGTTTACTTTTTTTAGAGAGTGTCCGACACGCATTTTAAGGTGCATATAAAGTATAGTTTTGTAATTTTTTTTATAATTTTATTTTTCAGAATAAAAGACACTTCCTCATAAATGTAAACAATTGGAAGGGACTGAGGGAGTATATCTTAACATCCGTACGGTTGGATCGTCAAAAAAATCATTTTAAAAATTTATCTAGTAAATCGGGAACGAGTCTCGTTGTTTAGAGTTGTACTTCTACTAGATTTTTCTAATCCTGATATGCAAGATGAATTTGAAATTTTTTGTAATTTTTTCATATGACTAAAATTAATATGTCTTAACATCCGTACGGTTGGATCGTCGAAAAAATCATTTTAAAAATTTATCTAGTAAATCGGGAATGAGTCTCGTTGTTTGAAGTTGTACATACACTAGATTTTTCTAATCCAGACATGCAAGATGAATTTGATTTTTTTTTATTTTTTTCATATGACTAGAATTGATATATCTTAACATATGTACGGTTGGATCGTCGAAAAAATCATTTTAAATATTTATCTAGTAAATCGGGAACGAGTCTCGTTGTTTGGAGTTGTACTTTTACTAGATTTTTCTAATCCTCACATGCAAGATGAATTTGATTTTTTTTAATATTTTTGTTATCTGAATAAAATTGATATATCTTAACATCCGTTCAGTTGGATCATTAGAAAAAAACATTTTAAAAATTTATCTAGTAAATCGGGAACGAGTCTCGTTGTTTGGAATTGTACTTTTACTAGATTTTTCTAATCCTTGACATGCAAGATGAATTTGAATTTTTTTCATAATTTTTTTATATGACTAAAATTGATATATATTAACATCCGTAAGGTTGGATCGTCGAAAAAATTATTTTAAAAATTTATCTAGTAAATCGGGAACGAATCTCGTTGTTTGGAGTTGTACTTTTATTAGATTTTTCTAATCCTGACGTGCAAGATAAATTTGAATTTTTTTTTATAATTTTTTCATATGACTAAAATTGATATATCTAAAAATCCATACGGTTGGATCGTCGAAAAAATCATTTTTAAAATTAATCTAGTAAATTTAGAACGAGTCTCGTTGTCAGGGGCTGGACTTTTCCTAGTATTTTCTAATCCTGACATGCAAGATGATATTAAATTTTTTTAATATTTTTATCATATGACTAAAATTGATATATCTTAATATCCTTACAGTTGGATTGTCGAAAAAATCATTTTAAAAAATTATCTAGTAAATCGGGAACGAGTCTCGTTGTTTGGAGTTGTATTTTACTAGATTTTTCTAATTCTGACATGCAAAATGAATTTGAAATTTTTTATAATTTTTTTATATGACTAAAATTGATACATCTTAACATCCGTAAAGTTGGATCGTCGAAAAAATTATTTTAAAAATTTATCTAGTAAATCTAGAACGAGTCTCGTTGTAGAGAGCTAGACTTTTCCTAATATTTTGTAATCCTGACATGCAAGATGATATTGAATTTTTTTAATATTTTTGTCATATGACTAAAATTGATATATCTTAACATCCGTACAGTTGGATAGTCAAAAAAATCATTTTAAAAATTTATCTAGTAAATCGGGAACAAGTCTCGTTGTTTGGAGTTGTACTTTTACTAGATTTTTCTAATCCTGACGTGCAAGATAAATTTGAAATTTTTTATAATTTTTTCATATGACTAAAATTAATATATCTTAACATTCGTACGTTTGGATCGTCGAAAAAATCATTTTAAAATTTTATCTAGTAAATCGGGAACGAGTCTCGTTGTTTAGAGTTATACTTTTACTACATTTTTCTAATCCTGACATGCAAAATGAATTTGAATTTTTTTTAATTTTTTCATATGATTAAAATTGATATATATTAACATCTGTACGGTTGGATCGTCGAAAAAATCATTTTAAATATTTATCTAGTAAATCGGGAACGAGTCTCGTTGTTTGGAGTTGTACTTTTACTAGATTTTTCTAATCCTGACATGCAAGATGAATTTGATTTTTTTTAATATTTTTATTATCTGAATAAAATTGATATATCTTAACATCCGTTTGGTTGGATCATTAGAAAAAAATATTTTAAAAATTTATCTAGTAAATCGGGAACGAGTCTCGTTGTTTGGAGTTGTAATTTTACTAGATTTTTCTAATCTTGACATGCAAGATAAATTTAAATTTTTTTCATAATTTTTTTATATAACTAGAATTTATATATATTAACATCCGTACGGTTGGATCTTCAAAAAAATTATTTTAAAAATTTATCTAGTAAATCGGGAACAAGTCTCGTTGTTTGGAGTTGTAATTTTACTAGATTTTTCTAATCCTGACATGCATAATGAATTTGAATTTTTTTTATAATTTTTTCATATGAATAAAATTGATATATCTTAACATCCGTACGGTTGGATCGTCGAAAAAATTATTTTAAAAATTTATCTAGTAAATTGAGAACGAGTCTCGTTGTTTGGAGTTGTATTTTACTAGATTTTTCTAATCCTGACATGCAAGATAAATTTTGATTTTTTTTAATTTTTTCATATGATTAAAATTGATATATATCTTAAAATACGTACGGTTGGATCGTCAAAAAAATCATTTTTAAAATTTATCTAGTAAATCTAGAACAAGTCTCGTTGTCGGGAGCTGGACTCTTCCTAGTATTTTCTAATCCTGACATGCAAGATGATATTAAGTTTTTTTTAATATTTTTGTCATATGACTAAAATTGATATATCTTAACATCCGTATGGTTGGATCGTTGAAAAAATCATTTTAAAAATTTATCTAATAAATCGGGAACTAGTCTCATTGTTTGGAGTTGTATTTTACTAGATTTTTCTAATTCTGACATGCAAAATGAATTTAAATTTTTTTATAATTTTTTTATATGACTAAAATTGATACATCTTAACATCCATACGGTTGGATCGTCGAAAAAATCATTTTAAATATTTATTTAGTAAATCGGGAACGAATCTCGTTGTTTGGAGTTGTACTTTTATTAGATTTTTCTAATCCTAACATGCAAGATGAATTTGATTTTTTTTAATATTTTTGTCATCTGACTAAAATTGATATATCTTAACATTTGTTCGGTTGGATCATTTGAAAAAAAATATTTTAAAAATTTATCTAGTAAATCGGAAACGAGTCTCGTTGTTTGGAGTTGTACTTTTACTAGATTTTTCTAATCCTGACATGCAAGATGAATTTGAATTTTTTTCATAATTTTTTTTATGACTAAAATTGATATATATTAACATCCATAAGGTTGGATCGTCCAAAAAATCATTTTAAAAATTTATCTAGTAAATCGGGAATGAGTCTCGTTGTTTGGAGTTGTAATTTTACTAGATTTTTCTAATCCTGACATGCAAGATGAATTTGAAATTTTTTTCTAATTTTTCATATGACTAAAATTGATATATCTTAATATCCATACTCTTGGATCGTCGAAAAAATTATTTTAAAAATTTATCTAGTAAATCGGGAACGAGTCTCGTTGTTTGGAGTTGTACTTTTACTAGATTTTTCTAATCCTGACATGCAAGATAAATTTGAATTTTTTTTTTAATTTTTCATATGACTAAAATTGATATATCTTAAAATACGTACGGTTGGATCGTCAAAAAAATTATTTTTAAAATTTATTTAGTAAATCTAGAACGAGTCTCGTTGTCGGGAGCTGGACTTTTCCTAGTATTTTCTAATCCTGACATGCAAGCTGATATTAAAATTTTTTAATATTTTTTGTCATATGACTAAAATTGATATATCTTAACATCCGTACTGTTGGATCGTCGAAAAAATCATTTTAAACATTTATATAGTAAATCGAGAACTAGTCTCGTTGTTTGGAGTTGTATTTTACTAGATTTTTCTAATTCTGACATGCAAAATGAATTTGAATTTTTTTATAATTTTTTTATATGACTAAAATTGATATATCTTAACATCCGTACGGTTGGATCGTCGAACAAATCATTTTAAAAATTTATCTAGTAAATCGGGGACGAGTCTCGTTGTTTGGAGTTGTACTTTTACTAGATTTTTCTAATCCTGACATGCAAGATGAATTTAAATTTTTTTTATAATTTTTTCATATGACTAAAATTGATATATCTTAACATCCGTACGGTTGGATCGTCGAAAAAATCATTTAAAATTTATCTATTAAATCTGCAACGAGTCTCGTTGTCGGGAGCTGGACTTTTCCTAGTATTTTCTAATCCTGACATGCAAGATGAATTTGAATTTTTTTAATATTTTTGTCATATCACTAAAATTGATATATCTTAAAATCTGTACGGTTGGATCGTCGAAAAAATAATTTTAAAATTTATCTAGTAAACCGGGAACGAGTCTCGTTGTTGGGAGTTGTAATTTTACTAGATTTTTCTAATCTTGACATGCAAGATGAATTTAAATTTTTTTCATAATTTTTTTATATGACTAAAATTTATATATATTAACATCCGTACGGTTGGATCATCAAAAAAATTATTTTAAAAATTTATCTAGTAAATCGGGAACGAGTCTCGTTGTTTGGAGTTGTAATTTTACTAGATTTTTCTAATCCTGACATGCAAAATGAATTTGAATTTTTTTATAATTTTTTCATATGACTAAAATTGATATATCTTAACATCCGTACGGTTGGATCGTCGAAAAAATTATTGTTAGGAATATATGTGCATTAGTTTGATGATATGTTTAACAAAACACTTAAGTAGAAATCTAGTGTTTGTAGCCTCAACGGATAAGACCATTTTGGCTATCCGTTGATGGTGTAGCTTTACTTAGAAATAAGTCTAGTGTTGTAGCATATTTCAGTCTCTGAATTTGAGATATAATTCTTAAATGTTGAGGGAAATTATAAGTCATGTTGACTACTAGAGGATATGCAGATAGGAAGGCCAATTGTAAATATTTCATGCCTTGTAATCTTGTATAAATGAAATGGTGTCAACGGATAACTTAAAGACCTTCAACGGATGAGAAACAAAGCTTCAACGGATGTCTCTAAAGCTTCAACGGATAACATCCTTCAACGGATGAGTGCATCAACGGATAGAGCTTTAACTGCTAACACATCAACGGATAAAGCCATCAACGGATGAAGGCTTCAACGGATGTTCTGTTAAATAGCAGTTGACAAGTGGTAGTTGTACCTACAAACAGAGGCACATGGGTTGACAGAGACAACTGAGATGTGGTAGCCTAATTCAGGAACATCAAAAAGCAGCCGTTCTACTCTAGCATAAAGAGGCAATAGTCAACAATGCACTGGAGTAAAATGGAGTAGAAACAAGTGGAGAACTTATTTTATTATTGTACTTTTTATCTTTGTCTTCACTTGTAAACTTGGTGATATATAAACCAAGTAGCAGCTAGTAATTAGACGAGAATTTTTCCAGAGCTGTTTAGAAAAATCTTGAGAGAAAAATTATCTAGTTTTTACTAGGACGCAGCTGTGATCAACTTCTTGAATCACAGATTTTCTGAAATACCATCTCTGGTGGAACAACAATCCACCAGAAAAGTTTTTAAGGTCTGTTGTGTTCTTTATATTAGTGTTTGAATATATATCTGTCTGTATTAGCTTAAAGCAATTCATACACTTGTTTATCTTAAACACATAGCCTTTGAAACTGCTCAAAACTTGAAAAAGTTTTGAGATTTACATTCAACCCCCCTTCTGTAAATCTCATTGTTAGTTCATTAGGAATAACAATTGGTATCAGAGCAAGCTCTTGACACACAAAGAGTTTAAAGATCTTGGAAACTAACAAAGATGAGTAAGAAGGATATTGGAGTAAAAATCCCAGTTCTTGACAAAGACAGTTATCACCATTGGAAGGTGAAAATGCACCTTCATCTACTCTCCCAAGATGAAGGTTATGTAAACTGCATTGAGAATGGTCCTCACATTCCCCACAAAGTAGCCACAGTTGCTACAGCCACAATTGCTGTTGGTCAATCCATTCCAAAACCTAGAGCAGAATGGACAATGGAAGACACAGAAGAAGTCCACAAGGATAAGAATGCTATGAACATTTTGTTTAATGGTCTTGACAAGGATATGTTTGATAATGTGATAAATTGCACAACTGCCAAAGAGGTTTGGGACACAGTTCAGCTACTGTGTGAAGGTACAGAACAAGTAAAAGAAAACAAAATGCAGCTTCTCATTCAACAGTATGAGTATTTTCATTTTGAAGAAAATGAATCTTTAAATGACACATTCAATAGATTCCAAAAGCTGTTGAATGGTCTGAAGCTGTATGGTAGAGTGTACCAGGTGAAGGATTCAAATCTTAAATTTTTAAGATCCTTGCCAAAGGAATGGAAACCCATGACTGTCTCCTTGAGAAACTCTCAAGATTATAAGGACTTCACTCTTGAAAGATTATATGGAATCTTGAAGACTTATGAACTAGAGCTGGAACAGGATGAGGTATTGGAGAAGGGAAGAAAGAAAGGAGGTTCAGTTGCCTTGGTAGCTGAAAATGAGAAAGAATGCAGATAAGAAACTGTGAGATCTACATTAAACTCCAAAGATGGCACAAGCAAATCAGAATCAAGCAAGGGTAAGGAGCAAGTTGCTGAGAATGAAGACAACTCCAGCCAAGATGACTCTGATGGTATTGATGAGCATCTTGCATTTCTGTCCAGAAGATTTGCAAAGATGAAATTTAGGAAAAACACTAGAGCCACTAAACCTCATAAGAACTTGGTGGACAAATCCAAGTTCAAGTGTTTCAATTGTGGTATAAGTGGACACTTTGCAAGTGAGTGCAGAAAGCCAACTTCTGAAAAGAAGAAATTTGACCAAGTAGATTACAAAAAGAAATATTTTGATCTGCTCAAGCAAAAGGAGAGGGCTTTCATTACTCAAGAAAAAGACTGGGAAGCTGATGGAAAAGAAGAGGATGAAGATGTGGAATATGTCAACTTGGCTCTCATGGCTGATTCTGAGGAAAATGAAGTTAGTTCATCAAGCAACCAGGTAATCACTACTGATTTAACACAGCTTACTAAAGAAGAGTGCAATGATGCTTTTAATGACATGTCTACTGAACTGTATCATTTGCGTGTGTCTCTTAAATCTCTTGCTAAAGAAAATAGTAGGATTAAAGAGAACAATTTGTTTTTAAGTGATAGAAATGCTGTGTTAGAAGATAAGTTGATTGACCTAGAGAAAACTAAGCTACATTGTATATCTGTTGAAAATGAACTAGCTGAATCTGTTAAGAAAGTAGAAATACTTTCTAATCAATTAGAGAGAGAGCAAGAGGTGATTAAAGCCTGGAAGACATCTAGGGATGTTAGTGCTCAAATTGCCAAGGTCCAAGGAATTGAATCATTCTGTGAGACTGCCTGGGATAAAAACAAAAAGAAAATGGAATTAATTGATGGGCTGTCAACGGATGTGGAATCAACGGATGATGAAAGTTATCCGTTGAAGGAAGAAAAGGAGCATCCGTTGAAGGTTCCTCAATTAAAACAGGCAGATGTTTCTAAAAGTGAAAATCTAAAGAAACTCAACAAAAAGTTTGGTTCAACTTCCAAGAACTTTGTCAAAGAAGAAGCAAGCACATCCAAAGATTTCAGTAAGGTGAATATAGGACACATGACCTTAGAACAGTTAAAGAATAGGCTCAAAGTGGTTGAGGATAAAAAGGAAACTAAAAGGAAATCTAATAGAAATGGGAAGGTAGGGGTTAACAAACATAACAATTACACACCTGATAAGTATGCTCCTAGAAAAAGCTGTGTGCATTGTAGTAGTGTTAATCATCTATCTGCTAATTGCAAATCTATTAAGAAAACTCCCATTCCTGTACCCTCTTCCATGCCTAATATGTCTGCATCACCTCTGCATGTTATGCCTGTTATGTCTCAACAGAATCCTTATGCACATTTTGCAAACATGCCATATTTTAACAATCCTTATCTTGCTGCATTTAGTATGTCTCAAATGCCATACAATATGCCAATATGGAATAACATGCTTGCACAATCCATGCCTTATCAAATTCCAAATGTGCTAAATGATTCTGTGACTAACCCTACACCTCAACCAACTACATCTAAGATCAAGGTTGACTCAAAGTTACCTAAGTCTAAAGATGCAGGAGGAATGAAGTCTAGGAGAAAGGCTAACAAGAATGGACCCAAGGAAACTTGGGTACCAAAATCAACTTGATTGATTTTATGGTGTGCAGGGAAAAAGAAGAAATCTATGGTACTTGGACAGTGGCTGTTCAAGACACATGACAGGAGATTTCTCCCTGCTCACAGAGTTTAAGGAGAGATCTGGCCCTAGCATAACCTTTGGAGATGACAGCAAAGGGTTTACTATGGGATATGGCTTGATTTCAACAAGGAATGTCATAATTGATGAAGTTGCATTAGTTGATGGTCTCAAGCACAACTTACTGAGCATCAGTCGACTATGTGATAGAGGGAATATAATTTCCTTCAATTCAGAAGCCTGTGTTGTCACCAGTAAGAAAGACAACAAAGTGGTTCTAACTGGAGTTAGAAAAGTAAATGTGTAATTAGATGACTTCAACTCTACAGATGCAGAATCTATTACTTGTCTCTTCAGCAAAGCAAGTTCAGTTGAAAGTTGGATATGGCACAAGAAGCTATCCCATTTGAATTTCAAGACAATGAATGATCTAGTCAAAAAGGACTTAGTTAGAGGAATTCCTCTTGTTGAATTCTTAAGGGATGGTTTGTGTGATGCTTGTCAGAAAGGCAAACAAAGGAAAGCATCATTTGAAAAGAAGCTTGAAATAACAATTGATGAACCATTACAGCTGCTACATATGGATTTGTTTGGACCAGTCAATGTATTGTCAATTGCAAGAAAAAGATATTGCTTGGTGATTGTAGATGATTTCTCAAAGTTTTCATGGGTCTATTTTCTTGGATCAAAGGATGAAGCAAGTGAAATCATTATCAATCACATCAGGCAAGTCAATAATCATCCTGACTTGAAAGTTAGGAATATCAGGAGTGACAATGGAACTGAGTTCAAGAATTTGACAATAAGGCTGTTCTGTGAAGAAAATGGAATCATGCATGAGTTCTCAGCTCCAAGAACACCTCAGCAAAATGGGGTAGTTGAAAGAAAGAACAGATCTTTAATTGAGGCTGCCAGAACAATGCTTGAAGAATCAAAGTTACCAATATATTTCTGGGCTGAAGCTGTTAATTGTGCCTGCTACACTCAGAATATTTCTTTGATCAATCAAGCTAAAGGCATGACTCCATATCAGTTGTTCAAGAGAAGAAAACCAACTCTAAACTTTCTTCATGTCTTTGGATATAAATGCTTTATACTGAGAAATCAATCTGACCATAAAGGGAAGTTTGATGCAAAGGCTGATGAAGGGATATTTGTTGGTTACTCAGCTGGAAAATCTTATAGGGTCTACATTCTAAGAACCAACATTGTTATGGAATCTGTGCATGTTGTGTTTGATGATAAAAAGATTGATGGACTAACAGATGAGGGACACCATGAAAGACTCAAATTTGACAACATTGAGATATATTGTGATGATAGTGAAGAGGAGGTTGATGGAAATGACACTTCAAAAGGGATTCAAGATATGCCCTTGGATAATGCACAGAATTCTGCATCCGTTGAAAGAGGCAATGCAGTATCCGTTGAAAGACATAGTGCATCATCCGTTGAAGTACATAATGAAGCATCCGTTGATCATAGTTCATCAACGGATAATCGATTTACATCATCAGGTGATAGAACTCCAAGTTCCCTGCAAAGGACCAACAACTCAGGGGGAGTTTCAACTGATCAACACTCTGTCTCACATCACGACAATACTGAGGCCACCTCATCTAGAGCACATCTTCCACCTCAAAGGAAATGGACCAAGAATCATCTCTTTGAACTGATCATTGGTGATGCATCATCTAAAGTGCAAACAAGAAGAGCTACTCAAAATGAATGTCTGTATAATATTTTTCTATCTCAGGAGGAACCTAAGAAAGTGGAAGAAGCCTTAATGGATCCAGATTGGATATTAGCTATGCAGGAAGAGCTGAACCAATTTGAGAGAAACAAAGTTTGGAAGCTGGTACCCAAGCCAAAGAACAAGAGTTCCATTGACACAAAATGGGTATTCAGAAACAAGATGGATGAAAATGGCATTGTCATAAGGAATAAAGCCAGATTGGTTGCTAAAGGCTATTCTCAACAAGAGGGAATAGATTTTGATGAAACATTTGCTCCAGTTGCAAGACTTGAAGCCATCAGAATCTTTCTAGCCTATGCAGCTAATGCCAATTTCAAAGTCTATCAGATGGATGTCAAGAGTGCATTTCTAAATGGGGAATTGGAGGAAGAAGTTTATGTAAGCCAACCTCCAGGTTTTGAAGATCAAAATTTTCCAGACCATGTGTATTATCTGTTGAAAGCACTCTATGGACTAAAGCAAGCACCTAGAGCCTGGTATGAGACTTTGTCAAAGTTCCTTCTAGATAATCATTTCACAAGAGGTACTGTTGACAAAACTCTCTTCTTTAGAAATGTTAATGGCTCTAAGATACTTGTACAAATTTATATAGATGATATTATATTTGGATCTACAGATGATAAGCTTTGTAAAAAGTTTGCTAAATTAATGCAAAGTAAATATGAAATGAGCATGATGGGAGAGCTAACTTACTTTCTTGGGTTACAAGTTAAACAAGTTAGTGGTGGAATTTTCATTAGTCAAACTAAATATATTTATGATCTTTTAAAGAAGTTTGACTTAATGGATTGTTCACCTGCAAAAACTCCCATGGCCGCTGCCACTAAGCTTGAATTAAACAAGGCTGAAAAGTCTGTGGATATTACAAGTTATAGAGGCATGATTGGCTCACTTTTATATTTAACTGCTAGTAGACCTGATATAATGTTTTCTACATGTCTCTGTGCTAGATTTCAAGCTGACCCTAAAGAATCTCACTTAGTGGCTATTAAAAGAATTTTCAGATATCTCAAGGGGACTCCAAATCTAGGAATTTGGTACCCTAGAGAGTCTGGTTTTGATCTAATTGGCTACTCAGATGCAGATTATGCAGGTTGCAAAATAGACAGGAAAAGCACAACAGGCACCTGTCAATTTCTAGGGAACAAGCTTGTATCATGGTTCAGCAAGAAGCAGAATTCTGTTTCCACATCAACAGCTGAAGCTGAGTACATTGCAGCTGGTAGTTGCTGTGCACAAATACTATGGATGAGGAACCAGTTATTTGACTATGGTATGACTGTTGACAAAATTCCAATATTTTGTGACAACACAAGTGCCATTGCCATTACTGAAAATCCAGTGCAGCACTCAAGAACCAAGCACATTGATATCAAGTACCACTTCATTAGGGAACATGTGATGAAAGGTACAGTGGAACTTCATTTTGTTCCAAGTGAACAACAAATTGCAGACATATTTACCAAGCCACTTGATGAATCAACATTCACAAGATTGGTAAGTGAGCTAGGTATGCTTAATTACTCTTAAAATTCATGTCCTTATTGCAATTTGATTTGAAGCCTGAAATGTATTAGCTGCTAGAACAAATTTGATTTTTAACACAGATTATTCCATCAACGGATATTCCCTATCCGTTGAAAGTCAAAATTGTTCTGTCAACGGATGTTCATTATCCGTTGAAAGACATATACATTTCTGGAAATTTTTATCCGTCAACGGATAAAACTGAAGTGCTCTTCAACGGATGACAGTTTACTTTATCCGTTGAAATATCACATCAGTCGATTCAGGTGTTTCACAGCCGTTGATTCTATTGTATTAACCGTTGATACTCATACATACAGCTGTATGTATTTGTTTTAAAGGTAGTTTTTAGAATACTTACAGTTTATTCTTAAACGGCTGAAATTCAGTTTAATATTTTATTTATGCTTTTTAATTTGAGAAAGTATATAAGCCCTTCTGATTTTTCATTTTTACTTTACGCTTTCTTGAAATTTCAAAGTTTTTACCATTTTCTCTCTGCAAAACCTTCAAGTTATTCTCTGCAATTTCTACTCACAACAATGGCACCAGTAGTAAAGATTATGTCTCAATCTGGATTCATCTATGAGAAGAACAATTTCATAGCTTTGGTAGAAAAGAATGAAGCCCACTCCGATTATCACAAAATGATGGACTTCATCAAAAACTGTAAACTTAGCTATGCAATGCTGGAAGCCCCAACGATTTACTGTGAAGTAGTTGAGGAGATTTGGACAACTGCTGAGTTCAACTCAATAGATATGACTATCTCCTTCACTCTCAAAGGTAAAAATCACTGTGTTAACTGTGATGATTTACTAGCATGTTTTAAATTACCTGAGAACAATGCCATGACACCACACACTGATAATGATGTATCCAGCATGTTAGATTCCATAGGTTATTCTCTTAACTCTGCTAGTTTAGGGAGTATTAAAAGAAAAGGCCTTAGGAAAGAATGGAGTTTTTTTGGGGATGCCTTTATCAAGGTTTTCTCTGGGAAAATTAGCAATTTTGATGCCATAACTTCATCTCTTGTTAATATGCTCTATATGTTTGTTTCTGATAGGTATTTTAATTTTAGCAACTATGTTATGCTAGAATTGGGTACTAGATTAGGTAACAAAGCTAATAGATCTAATAACATCTATTATGCTAGATTCTTTATGTTATTGGCTAACCATGTTGCTGAAGGTTTGGTCATAACCAATGAGAATAATAAACTCAAGTGTTGGGCACAAGAGAAAAGAGTTCTTGCAGATTTATTGAGAATGGATCTCAACAGCAGTGTGCCATTGGTATATTTACCAATCATGAATGCACCTCAGGTAAGTGAGGTAATTGCTTCCACAACTCCTACTTCTTCCAACCCCTCTATTTCTTTATCTTCTAGTGTGGCCATGGAATCTGTGACAATGCCCCAACAGATTCCTACCAAGGTCACCAAAACTAAACTTTCAAAATCAAAGACAAAGGAAACTACCTCTGTTGTTTCTCAAAAGACAACAGTTGTAACATCTACCATTAACCCTGAGGGGAGTGAACAGGGTGTAAGTGGTGAGGGGAGGGGTGAACATCAAAGAAACCCCCAGGATAAGGAAGGAGAGATAAGTGCTTCCCAAGCTAGCCAAGCCACAGTTTCTCAAAAAGTTGTGGTGGTTGAAAGGGTTACTAGCATATCCCTAGCTGCATCCTCCCAAAAGGATGTAACTATTGAAAATAGTTCCCAACCAGGAACACAGAACAAACGAGGGAGGGACAATAAAGCCAAACACTCACCAACAAAAGCCTTTATTAGAAGAAAGAGAGCCAGAACCCAATCTTCTATACAGGGTGCACACACTGCACAGATACATCCATCTGTATCTATGCCTTCTCAAACTCAGTTTAATGTGGCTCCAACAAATGTGGAGTCACAGCCCCATTCTCTCACAATTAACACACATCAATCACCACACACTTCTTCACCATCTCTAGATGTGGATATGTTATTCCCATCAATTCCTGATTCTCCCTCTTTACAACTCAGGGAGGAGCCCCACTCAAATACAGGTGATCATCATCTTTTAGATGATTTGTTGGATCACCCGCAAATTCTTTCAGATGTAATTGAAGGATCTGTGTCACCAAAACTCATATCAATCTACACAGATTCAATAGTTATATCACTTTCAATTTCAACTTCTTTTCCTTCTTCAACGGATATCACTCATCCGTTGACAAGTGGTTGTTCTTCAACGGATAAGCTTAACAGCAGTTATCCGTTGATACCATCAGTTTCACCTTCAACGGCTATTCCGCATCCGTTGATAGTCTCTACACACACAACTGAAACAATTCCAAGTGTAGAAGACTTGATTACTGTACAATCACTTCTAGGACTGAGGGAAGGGAGTGACAATTTGAGTGAGAGGCTGGGTTGCTCCCAAGCAAAAGGAGAGATTGAGAGCTCAAATATGCATGCTATTTTTTCCAGCATGGCAAAAGTAAGTGAGAGGAGTACCACCTTAGTAGGTGAAGGTGAGGGAGTGAGTTGTGTGAGCCAGGGGGAGCCCCTGATGCAAGAACATAGAGAAAATGAGAGAAAAGCAGGGACAACAGATATAAGGATGGATCCAGCCATTGCTAGTGAGTCAATGATTGTGAATGATGCTGAAAAGGATAGACAATTTCAGCAACATTACAAAGCTGTAATTGATAACATTTCCTTGGATGCTGACACTTTTACTCATCCTGTTTCAGCCTATCAATTATTGGCTGCACAGGGCAATGTGGAGGCAGAAAAGACACTACATCTAGTACATACAACAGCATCTCTTTAAAGGGACAAAGCTGCTATTAACAAGATGCCTTCAAAAGCTGGTGAGTCATCTGAAGAATTTGGAGTAAATTCTGATGATGATGACTTTGTTTCTTCTGATGGAAGCATGAACTTAAGGGGAGATGAAGGCCCTAGTTCTATTCCAAATCTACCTGAATGGGCCTTAACAAAGGAGTATACAACAGGGCAATTCAATGTCTCCTTAGTCAAACAAATCAGTACTATCCAACAGGCCATTCAGAAAACTTCTCATGCAGGTACAAAGGCTATCCTTACAGCTCACTTGGACTCACTGCATCTCATGAAGTTGCAGCAAGTAAGACAGAATCTGAGTGTGGATGAACTCAGAAAGGATATTGCTGACTTGAAATCCTACAATTCTGAAAAATTGGATTCAGTCATGCCCTATGGTACAATGCAGGACATTTTGTTGAGATTGAAAAAGGAATCGCATACTGAAAAGAGGCTGGCCAAATCGGAAGACAGAGTTCAAGTTATTGAAGATTCTGTGGCCACCATTCTTCACAACCAACAATCTCAAACAAATCTACTTATGCAGCTGGCAAAAGCACAGGGCTTGACCCCTCTCCTTGATGATAACAAAAAGGGGGAGAGTAAAAGGGAAGGGGAAGGAGAGCCATCTACAAAAATCCAAAAATCTAAAGTGCTAGTTCCTGCCATCACTACTTCTCCAATCATTCAAATCAAAGGAAAGCCTGATAGAATTGATTTAATCCAGCTAGCAGCAGCTGAAATTCAAGTGAAAGAGCAAAGGAGGAGAATTGATGAAAGGGTGCAACAGTTGTTTGGCTCTACACAAGATAAATCAATATCTGTGAAACATAGCACAAATGTTGAACCAATCAATATGGAGCACAAGCCAGAAAGGAGAAATAAGGTTGGAGAGACTTCTTTCAAGAATCTAAAACCTATGGTTCTCAAGCCCAACACTAGATCCAGCAAGGACTCCACAAAGAACCCTCTAGACTTTGCTCAAATGGAAGAAGTGGACTTTCCTCTTCCAAAGCCTGATGAAGACAAAGTTTTGGGTGCTAGCATCATAAAACACAAGGAGACCATGGATGAGGCAGTAAGGAGAAATATGGTTATTATCTTTAGAGAGGGAAAGAGCATATGTGTGATGCAAGGACATCCCAAATTCTCAATAGCCAAGAGGAAAGAAACCAAAAGGTTAAAGAAAGAAGCTGAAAAACTCAAGGCTGACAAAAGAGCACAAGCAAAGCTTGAACAAAAGCTAAAGTCAAGTCTAGTTGAAAATGAGAAAGGAATTGAAGTCAGGGGTGAAGACAAGATTGCAAACTTAGATGAGGTTTTTGGGAGTATATTTGGTGAAAGTATGGAGGAAAAAGAGGAATGGCAGAAGGGAAACAGAAGAAAGGCCAAGGCACATAGAAGGAGTGAAGGCAACACTGAAGAAACTAAATCTCTACCTTCCATACCTGAACCCTTTGTTGCTGATCCCACTATAAACATCCATGGTGAACCAATCATCCCAAAAGAGGAATCTATTGATTGGGACACCATCAATTTGCCTACCTTTTTAACCACTCTTCCACTACCAAAGAAACAGAAAAGAAAATCCAAATCTACACCTCCCCTAAACTCTAAGAAATTCACTCAAAAACATAAACCTAACCCTAAGCCACCCATTTCTAAAGATGATTATGTTCACATCTGTGACATAAAAGAAATTTCAGACATTGAACTCTATCTGGATGAGCTAGAGGATGTAAGGGGAATTGCTGTCTACAGACAGCTACCAGAGAGATTGGTGTTCAGATACAAAGGAGCTGGGGAAAGAACATGGCCTCTCTACAGGATTATGAATGAAGGCTACTCTACCTTGATTAGAGTCTTTTCAGCCATACAAAAGGATTCTGGCTTTACCAGGACTGCCAAGACTGAAATTCTCAACAAGATTGCCAACATAAGGAAAACTTGGAGGGAGCCCAATGCTTTGCCCAGAACCTTACTCATTCAAGAAAGGGGAACTACAATTCACAAATCACCTCATTGGTTGATGGAATTCAGAGATGATAAAGGAGTCAGAAGATTTTTCAGACTTGAAGACCAACTCAAGATTGCCAGCAATGAAACTCTCAAAGAAATGCAATCTAAGTTGGATATCAGTGATGAAGATGAAGCTGAATTCTTCAGACAACTCCAACTCCAAATTGAGGAAAATGACAAAGGGCTAAGAAAGAAAACCAGGGAACAAAGAAGAAAAAAATGATTTGCTCAGGCTAGAGGAGCACCCTTGGAAATACTGTAAATCTTCAATTACCTTCTAGTACATACACTTTTGCAGCACTTTTAAATTTCTACTTAGTTTCAGTTCATATATTTGTTAAGTGTTTTGTTATCATCAAGTTAACCTTGAATTTATGTCTACAATTCTTATAGACATAAATAGGGGGAGATTGTTAGGAATATATGTGCATTAGTTTGATGATATGTTTAACAAAAAACTTAAGTAGAAATCTAGTGTTTGTAGCCTCAACGGATAAGACCATTTTGGCTATCCGTTGATGGTGTAGCTTTACTTAGAAATAAGTCTAGTGTTGTAGCACATTTCAGTCTCTGAATTTGAGATATAATTCTTAAATGTTGAGGGAAATTATAAGTCATGTTGACTACTAGAGGATATGCAGATAGGAAGGCCAATTGTAAATATTTCATGCCTTGTAATCTTGTATAAATGAAATGGTGTCAACGGATAACTTAAAGACCTTCAACGGATGAGAAACAAAGCTTCAACGGATGTCTCTAAAGTTTCAACGGATAACATCCTTCAACGGATGAGTGCATCAACGGATAGAGCTTTAACTGCTAACACATCAACGGATAAAGCCATCAACGGATGAAGGCTTCAACGGATGTTCTGTTAAATAGCAGTTGACAAGTGGTAGTTGTACCTACAAACAGAGGCACATGGGTTGACAGAGACAACTGAGATGTGGTAGCCTAATTCAGGAACATCAGAAAAAGCAGCCGTTCTACTCTAGCATAAAGAGGCAATAGTCAACAATGCACTGGAGTAAAATGGAGTAGAAACAAGTGGAGAACTTATTTTATTATTGTACTTTTTATCTTTGTCTTCACTTGTAAACTTGGTGATATATAAACCAAGTAGCAGCTAGTAATTAGACGAGAATTTTTCCAGAGCTGTTTAGAAAAATCTTGAGAGAAAAATTATCTAGTTTGTACTAGGACGCGGCTGTGATCAACTTCTTGAATCACAGATTTTCTGAAATACCATCTCTGGTGGAACAACAATCCACCAGAAAAGTTTTTAAGGTCTGTTGTGTTCTTTACATTAGTGTTCGAATATATATCTGTCTGTATTAGCTTAAAGCAATTCATACACTTGTTTATCTTAAACACATAGCCTTTGAAACTGCACAAAACTTGAAAAAGTTTTGAGATTTACATTCAACCCCCCTTCTGTAAATCTCATTGTTAGTTCATTAGAAATAACAATTATTTTAAAAATTTATCTAGTAAATTGGGAACGAGTCTCGCTGTTTGGAGTTGTATTTTACTAGATTTTTCTAATCCTGACATGCAAGATAAATTTTGATTTTTTTTAATTTTTTCATATTATTAAAATTGATATATATCTTAAAATACGTACGGTTGGATCGTCAAAAAAATCATTTTTAAAATTTATCTAGTAAATCTAGAACAAGTCTCGTTGTCGGGAGCTGGACTTTTCCTAGTATTTTCTAATCCTGACATGCAAGATGATATTAAGTTTTTTTAATATTTTTGTCATATGACTAAAATTGATATATCTTAACATCCGTATGGTTGGATCGTTGAAAAAATCATTTTAAAAATTTATCTAATAAATCGGGAACTAGTCTCGTTGTTTGGAGTTGTAGTTTACTAGATTTTTCTAATTCTGACATGCAAAATGAATTTAAATTTTTTTATAATTATTTTATATGACTAAAATTGATACATCTTAACATCCATACGGTTGGATCGTCGAAAAAATTATTTTAAATATTTATTTAGTAAATCGGGAACGAATTTCGTTGTTTGGAGTTGTACTTTTATTAGATTTTTCTAATCCTAATATGCAAGATGAATTTGATTTTTTTTAATATTTTTGTCATCTGACTAAAATTGATATATCTTAACATTTGTTCGGTTGGATCATTTGAAAAAAAATATTTTAAAAATTTATCTAGTAAATCGGAAACGAGTCTCGTTGTTTGGAGTTGTACTTTTACTAGATTTTTCTAATCCTGACATGCAAGATGAATTTGATTTTTTTTCATAATTTTTTTTATGACTAAAATTGATATATATTAACATCCATAAGGTTGGATCGTCCAAAAAATCATTTTAAAAATTTATCTAGTAAATCGGGAATGAGTCTCGTTGTTTGGAGTTGTAATTTTACTAAATTTTTCTAATCCTGACATGCAAGATGAATTTGAAATTTTTTTCTAATTTTTTCATATGACTAAAATTGATATATCTTAATATCCATACTCTTGGATCGTCGAAAAAATTATTTTAAAAATTTATCTAGTAAATCGGGAACGAGTCTCGTTGTTTGGAGTTGTACTTTTACTAGATTTTTCTAATCCTGACATGCAAGATAAATTTGAATTTTTTTTTTAATTTTTCATATGACTAAAATTGATATATCTTAAAATACGTACGGTTGGATCGTCAAAAAAATTATTTTTAAAATTTATTTAGTAAATCTAGAACGAGTCTCGTTGTCGGGAGCTAGACTTTTCCTAGTATTTTCTAATCCTGACATGCAAGCTGATATTAAAATTTTTTAATATTTTTTGTCATATGACTATAATTGATATATCTTAACATCCGTACTGTTGGATCGTCGAAAAAATTATTTTAAAAATTTATCTAGTAAATCGAGAACTAGTCTCGTTGTTTGGAGCTGTATTTTACTAGATTTTTCTAATTCTGACATGCAAAATGAATTTAAATTTTTTTATAATTTTTTTATATGACTAAAATTGATATATCTTAACATCCGTACGGTTGGATCGTCGAACAAATCATTTTAAAAATTTATCTAGTAAATCGGGGATGAGTCTCGTTGTTTGGAGTTGTACTTTTACTAGATTTTTCTAATCCTGACATGCAAGATGAATTTAAATTTTTTTTATAATTTTTTCATATGACTAAAATTGATATATCTTAACATCCGTACGGTTGGATCGTCGAAAAAATCATTTAAAAATTTATCTAGTAAATCTGCAACGAGTCTCGTTGTCGGGAGCTGGACTTTTCCTAGTATTTTCTAATCCTGACATGCAAGATGAATTTGAATTTTTTTAATATTTTTGTCATATCACTAAAATTGATATATCTTAAAATCTGTATGGTTGGATCGTCGAAAAAATAATTTTAAAAATTTATCTAGTAAACCGGGAACGAGTCTCGTTGATGGGAGTTGTACTTTTACGAGATTTTTCTAATCCTGACATGCAAGATGAATTTGAATTTTTTTTATAATTTTTTCTTTTGAATAAAATCGATATACTTTAACATCCGTACGGTTGGATTGTCAAAAAAATAGTTTAAAAAAATTATCCAATTAAATAGGAACGAATCTCTTGTTTTAGGTAGTAGTACTTTTTACAACGGTTTCTTCAAAACACCATTGTGGTAAGACCTTCTTACAATGGTTTTGTAAGAAAACTGTTGTGCGACAAGCAAAACTTTTGAAGCTTCTAAAACGAGGTCCATAGACAATTGTTCAACATATACTTCCTCCTCTAATTCTCCATTGAGAAGAGCACTTTTCATATCCATTTGAAAGACAGTAAACTTTTTGTGAGCAGC